>NC_048308.1:43551436-43574065 GCF_013100865.1 Trachemys scripta elegans
TATAAGACGACCCCCAACTTTTCCAGTTAAAATATAGAGTTTGGGATATACTTGCCGTATAAGACTACCCCTCTTCCAACGCACACCAAAAAGAAAATTAAAAAAACATCAGATTTTATTTCAATATGGTAATTTTAATTCAAATGCTTATGACACGCAGGTACTTAGCAGGAAAACTGTCACTTATAAACATAAGGCTGTTTGTCATCAAACATGTAAACATAAAACAGTGCAAGTGGATTAAACTTTTCCTAATTCACTCTAAAGCTGAAAGGAAGGATAAGACAATAAACCCATGGGAGCTGCCATGCTGTTTGTTTTCTAAGCTGTCAACCAAACTGGAACTGATGATGATAGGAGGAAGATAACAAACAAGAGAGAGAGAGCAAGTGCCGGGCAAGTCCCTGGCGAGTTAGCAACGCCCATCATAACTGCAAGCTACGGTATTTTTACTGGTTTTGCTGGCGTGACAGTTTCCCTTTAAAAGCCTTCAAAATCCTCCTGTTCGTCATCTGATATCATAAGTACATCAATGACATCTTGTGATACATTTGTAAGGCAGTTATCGTATGGATCGAATTCCGTATCAGATGGTGTGGTCTCAGCTTCGGCTTCCTCTTCATCTTGCCACAAGTAGTCGTCCTCCATACCATCTAATGAATTTGATATGCCACACTTCTTGAAAGACTTGATTACTGTTTCTGCATCAATATCATTCCAGGCTTTTATGACAAACTGCCACAAAACATCCAACTGTGGAGCACGCATGTTTCCACCTTTTGTGAATGACTTTTCGCCGCTAACCATCCATTCATTCCACTGTTCTTGAATGCGATCTTTAAATGGCTTGTTTAGGCACACATCCAGTGGCTGTACCAACGATGTCAAGTCAGGAATAACTGCCGCATCTGTGTTTAGTCTTGCAAGCATTTGCTTGGTGCTGGGAGTTAAATGAGCCCTGAACATATCCCACACCAGTAGACTACATTTTTGAATAAGTCCACCTGGTCGCCTGCTCCATACATTATCAAGCCATAGCTTTACCCCTTCTTCATCCATCCAGCCTTTTTCATTCACATGTACAAAACAACCAACAGGGAACTTGAATTTCGGCATTGTTTTTCTTTTAAAAATAATCATTGGTCTCAGTTTGGCGCCATCAGCTGTGCATCCTAGTACCACTGTAAAACTGGACTTCTCATGTCCTGTTGTTTTAATTAAAATTGTTTTTTCACCTTTTTGATGGACAGTTTTATTTCCAACCATATCAAAATTCATTGGAGTTTCATCCATATTTCCAATACTACTTAACGCATAGCCATATTTAGTGCGCTGTTGTATTACGTATCGATGGAAACTATTTACTTTGCTATCAAGATCTGCAGGTAATTTTGGGGCAATTTTCATCTTTTGCCTCAGGACCATATTATGCCTTCCCATGAATCTAGTACACCAGGATACAGTGGCCTTAAATCTGTTGCTGTGATCTGGGTTAGATTTGGCCCACTGAAGTGCAAACAAATGTATTTATTTCGTGTCACTACATAACCGTTTTGGCGATGCTCATTCACCATGTCTGCTACATGTTTTTCGAGTTCTGGCCAATGTGGAGTGCCTCTTCTTAATGCACACTTACCCCTTGGCATACTCTTCAATGCTTTTTCATTTGCTTTCCAGTCCCGAACCATCTTTTCTGTTACTCCATATTGTCTTGCAGCAGCGCAGTTATTATGTTCCATGGCAAAGTTTACAACTTTAAGTTTGAAACTGGCTTCATATTTCTTTCTTCTTGCTGGTGGAGCCATGATGGGGTTTTGACTGTTGGACATTTGTATACTGTACTGTATGTACTGGTGCTATACTGTATGAACAGGTACAGATACTGGTGCTGTACTGTATGTGGTACCCAGTATACAACAACCAGCCAATCACGGCAAGCGATGTACCTTACCGGCGATTGGCTGGTTGTTGTATACAAAGCCTGCTTGGATTGGTCAGCTCTCCCTGCCTGCCCAGCCCTCCCTGTCTCCAAGACTATCAGAGCGGTAGCGCAAACACACCTCTTTCACCCGTCTGGCCCGCCCTTGTATCCTATTACCTCCTTCTCTGCCTCTCAGATCTCGCACATGCGCGCCTGCGCCGCTTCACTGCAATCCTCAGGAGCGAGATCTGAGAGGCAGAGAAGGAGGTACGGTAATAGGACACAAGGGCGGGACAGACAGGTGAAAGAGGTGTGTTTTTCTGGGCACAGCGCCGCTCTCTCTCTTTTTTCCATACCCCGGGCGTCCCGGACGCCTGCAGCTTGCTCCGCCCTTCACTTACACCTTCCCGGTGAGGCGCCCCCTCACCTCGTCATCGGGCGGGGATGCGGCCGCGGCCGTTTTTGAGCTCCCCCCACCATATGTGGCGACCGCAGATTCTCCAGTCCGGCTTGGAAGTTTCAGCACCCACCCTATAAGACGACACCCGGCGTATAAGACGACCCCCGACTTTTGAGAAGATTTTCCTGGGTTAAAAAGTAGTCTTATACGCCAGAAAATACAGTACTTCTCCCAGCACTGAAATGCAGTTGCTTGTAGGGAAGAAAACAGCAGCTGTTTAACACCACAATATCAAAACACAGTTTAGGACAGAATACCATATACACCTGCAACGGCAGGAAGAATTAAGGCGGGCAAGTTAAAATAGTGGATTAAATATTTTCCCATGTCTAGCTGGTGCTTGGGTTCTATTTTAATGATAAAATTCCACAAAGTACGTCCTCCTTCTTCATGCTCTTATGGTTTTGTCTCATCTGATTGTTGTTGTTTGTTTCATTTCAGACTAGATCTTTTTTCTATAAATATTCTAATAATAGTATTATCATCATTGAGGCAATTTGAACCAGACAGTAATTGCATAATATTTTAAAAAACAAACACTTAGAAGCCTGCTCATCATCATTCCCCTCACCACTGTAGCTTTCATTCTAACAGAATGGCTGCTGGAAAAAAAGGTAAATATGTTCCACTGAAGCAGGTTTATGATACCATTACTAACCAGCTGATTACCTTCCTGTGTGACTAATGCATCTAAATGGAAGCCCTAATTCTGTTTCTGCCTCACTAGTTCATTTCAGTGTATTAGAAAGAGGAAGTAATAATGCATGATGAAATTATAACTACGTATCTCAGGTGCACTGTGAAGCAAAAGGACAAAGGCCAAGTGCCACTTGAAGTCTGGATATTCCTTTAAACCCCTTCTCTCAAAGTAATACCATCTTTATAAAATATGTTTTACTGATAAAATGAAAATGATGCAGCTAAGAAATCCCATCTGAGTCCTCCTTTTCGTAATGCAGGTTGTTTCTTGAAAAGACGCTGTGTCTTTTTGGTAGTTAACTCTAAAGTATTACTATTAAATGCAGGAAAATCCATTTTTCTTTTAAAAAATCAATTATTGTAAAATATTGCTTATGGTTCCAATTCAGCAATACACTCAAGTGCATGCTTAACTTTGAATATATGCTTAAATCCCATTGACTTCAATAAGACTTACTGATCTTAATTTGGGAATTCAAGTTAAGAGTCGTTTAAATTGTTTGCTGAATCGGGGCCTCAGCTCCAACAAAAATCTGTGCATACTTAAAATGTGCAAGTAATTATAAATTAACACAAAATATTTGCTCCCCTTTCCTTTACCTGCTAAGAACTGCCGGGGGAGGGAGAGGGGCACATTTCCTGTGCTTCAAGGGATAACAGAGCCATTTGGGAGGGTAAGCAACCCTCACAGCTCAGCACCCAGCAGCTCCCATTGTGTCACTCATAGTCACTATTTCAAAAGAGCTCAGAGCCCACCATGTACCCAATGTGCTGAACTCTTTTGAAGCAATAAGCTATTGTTGTTCCAATTAGGACTGAGCCTGAGAGATGCTCTGCACTGACAACTCCCCCTGACTTCAACGGGTCTGTGGGTACTCAGCACTTCTTAAGGGCCTGCCTATTGTTAGCAGATTTGTAAACCTCTATTCCCTTCCCCCAATAATGTATTTCTAACAACCATGATCTAGTAATGCTAAATTGTTATGAATTTTATTCTGTGGGAAACTGTTGGCAAGTGCCAAATTTATACTGCATAAATTGTTTGTAGAGAAGACTGATGTTCTTCAATCTTTCCTTAAATGGAACATTGTCTCTTATCGGTGTAAATCGTCTTTCATATACATTTGATTCACCATGCTCCTATGCCACACTAACAATTAGATTGATGTTTCATACAACAAAAAAGGTGTTCTAAACAGCTAAGAACACGACTCATGGGCCACTTATTTTTAATCTCTTATTTTCCTTATTTTTAATCTCTCTCCCGTTACTCTTCACTAAATTACAACCCTGTTACTATAGCAGGCACATGAAGGCACATGATCTTTTCATGCTGCCTCATCAATCACGATCGATACCATGTTGTGTGCACTTAGCATGCTTGAAAGAGAGCAGATATGCCAAGAAGTAATGCACAGCAGGGCACACAAGCTGCATCAGAGCATTCACCTCTGGAGAGTTCTAACCGCAAACTAGGGAATAGGGGAGGATTATTATAATACAACTTCTGTTTTTGATGCCCTATTGTAAATATTACTGTGCAATACAATCAAATATAGCAATGAAAATATTCCTTGCTTAGAGTCCCGTTTCTTCTCTTCCTCTCTTCCCCACTTACACATGCGTGCGCACACACACAGCTTCCTCCTTGGAGTTTGCCAATTGCCACAGATTCATCTCTTTAAGTACATAATTCAATCCATTGTCCACTGAGCATTACACTGTGGTAATGCTGATGAGCTCTTAATTCTTTTGTATTTATTGCAGCAAATTTATCACTGACCTTAATGAATCTTACATTATGACAAAAATGTCAGTGCCAAATCTCTTAAGATCTGGCATACAGTGGTTTTAAAAGGTCAATGTGTTATTTTTTTAAAATGGGTCACTTAAAAAATAGGCATTTATATTAGAAAAGATTATACAAAAATTACTGACTCATTTGTTAAGGTCTTGACAGGATTAGCAGTGATAACTAAAGTACTGAAATTGTAGAGGAAAAATTACTTTTTAAAAGCTTTGCTTTCATTTACTGGTAGGACTCTCCTAGAACCATTTAGTCTCTGCTGTATGTTCAGTAGAATCATTTCCTCCAAGCATGTCACCCAACCATGGTTCCATCATCCATGGGATGATGATAGCCAGCCTCCCTGAGTAGGCATGGCAGCTCAGTTCTGGAATGAATGTGTCACTGAGCCAGCCTCCCTCCATTAATATTTTTGGCTACTGTTTGCAGCTTGGTTTTCTCATGAAACTTGTGCAACATCAAAGAGCGAGGATTGTCTTTTTCATGACAATGCTTTCACCAAGTTTTAAGCTATTCATGGACATTAATTTATCATTTATATATTGATACCTGGCTCTGATACAGTGCTTTTCATCAGTACATCTCAAAGTGCTTTGCACAGGTCAGCATCAATGTTCACGGATGGGGAAATGGAGGCACAGAACAGTAATGTGACTTGCCCAAGTTCACGCAGCAGACCAGTAGCATAGCCAGGAACAGAAACTTAGGTCTCCTTAGTCCCAGTTCAGTGCTCTATCCACTAGACCACGCTGCAAAGTTTCTAGTGCCGCTGCCTATAATTTAATTTGTATTCAATTTACATAAGTAAATACAGTAAATATCAAAGTACAAACCATCATTTTGGCATGAAGTTTATGTTTTTCCTGGTCAAAATGTAATACAGTGGTGGTGTTCGATACATGCAGAGGAGTGACATGGAGTAGCTGTTGTATTTCTAACGTATGTCCCTACCAATATTCTTGACCTTAAGATTTAACATGTGAGCTGCAGCAGGGAGATTTGGCAATAGGTTTGAGATGGTGCATATGATAGGATCAAAACATTAGCACAACACTTGAAAAAATCATGCCAATACCAACTTACATTTACATAGCACTTTCTATTCCCAGAACACTTTACAAACTATGGTCGTGAACCTAACTTCAATTCTGACAGCACAGCAAGATCAGATTAGGTGCTACCTATTGAGGACTATATTGAGAGTTTACTCTCAAACCCATCGCAAGGGAGGGTGTGCAGCTATGCTATTTCAGGAGCAGACTAAGAAAGGAACTTTCAGAGTTCCAGTTTCCTCCCTTGCTCTGGAGGACAGTAATATGCTATTGGCATATCCCAATAGCAGGTTACTTCCTTGACACAATGCCTGTTTTATTGGTAGACAGAGTCACAGCTCTGAACATTTGCCCCCACCCTCCACCCCACCCCATATCCCTCAGGTAGGAGGGGGAGCAGCAGCCCCAACAATGTTGTTTTTCCCTCAATCTGTAACACATAATACAACTAGCTTCTGCACATGAGCACTGATCTAATCCAGAATGGCAATTCCTACAAAGGAGTTATTTTGCCTTTCACCCCTTTCTAAAAGGGGTTACTACTGTGACAGATATGGCAGTCTCCTACAATATCGTTAAAGAGACCTTTGTGAATTAAGTTTAAGTATCTTTGGGATCCACTGCGTTAAATGAACGGTTCGCATATTATTGTGGGCCAAGATTGTATGCAACCTCTCAAGGGGGGAGATATGGCAGTTATGAGACCTGGGGACTATACTGGACAAGTTACACCTAAAGGAATGGGTATTTGCCTGCTGATTACCTGTTACATAAGGCCAAGATCAAAGGCCTGAACTACGGGAAAAATGTGGGTTTTGAAGGACTGACACCTTTCAGAGGCTGAGGTTGGAATTGGGGTAACCTTTGGTAAGCTTTTTAGTGTGTGCATAGGTTCTTTTATTGTTTTCAATATGTTTTTCCTGTAATGTTTTCACTTTAAAAATAAACATACTTAATTAAAAAGCACTATGCAGTAACTTATAACTGCTGGCAATTATGTTGTTCATAGCCTTCAAAAAGAAAGCAAAACACAGACACTGGCCTGTTTAGGCAATCTGGCTAGCTGGGAATATCACAGTATAGGCAGGTAACTGTGTGCAGCCTGGAAAACCCCAGTCAGGAAGGAGAGAGACATGGGTCTGTGGCCAAGATAGATGACAGCTGAAGATCCAGGAACCTAGAGTGGTGCTCCAAAAGGCCCACAGAGGAGGAATACAAGAGCTGCTGCCCTGAACTGTAACAACTACATAGAAACTTTTTGGCATTGACATATTTTAATATGTTAATTTTATTTCTTGATCTAGCTCTAGCACTGTATTAACTATACTTCCAAAAAAGAAAAAAAAAAGGTTCACTGACTGACCAAAATAAATTAAATGCTGCTAAGGATGAAAACATAAGTCAGACAAACTCTGGTGTTGTACACAAAAAGTAAACATTTTAAGATTTACAGAAGGATTTGTGTTGCAAATAGTTTTCAAAGTTCTTAATGAAAGCATTTAAAGAACAAAACAAGTTGTTAGAATCTCTAACTGACTTGACAGGAGTGTCAGGAGGAGAACTTTATTTATAGCTTTATTCACAAAAACACATTAATTGCTTAAGCTTCTGAGCATGTTTAAATTAGTACAACTAGATTGTGACTTGGACTAAGGGCTTGTCTTCACTACCAGGGAGATCGACACTGCTGCAATTGATGCAACGTGTGTCAATTTAGTGGGTCTAGTGAAGACCTGCTAAATCGATGGCACAGCGCTCTCCGGTTGACTCCAGTACTCCAGCTCCCCAAGAAGAGTAAGGTAAGTCGATAGGAGAGCGTCTCCCGTCGACACAGTGCAGTGAAAACACCGCAGTAAGTCGACCTAAGCTATGTCTACTCCAGCTACGTTATTCACATAGCTGAAGTAGCGTAACTTAGGTTGAATTACCCGGGTAGTGAAGACAAGACCCATGTAGTCATGCAAGGGAATAAGAACTCCTTTTGACATCCCTATGCAGTCTACCCATACCTTAGCCCAGGGGTGTGGGAGGGCTACTTGCCAACTTACTCCATTGCTGGAACAGACCAAGCTCATGAACCCTGGAAACAAACCTGGACCTAATTTCAAATAAAACTGGGCCAATATATGATTCAGAGACTAAACCAGGTGAAAGTTGGTGGTTTTGGCTTATAAATGCATAGCAATCATAACCAAAGAACATAATGGGTTTCCAACAGCTCTACATAGTGATTAGCTGATGATTCTGGCCAGCTAGCATTTCCTTACTTGGCTCGGCCTGATTTCTAAAAGGCAAGTCCTTGCTCTTTGACACCAAGCCTATATAGTACAGCTCAGCAATGGTGAGTTTTGTGGGTGTGAAGGAATTGCCCCCACCCCAAACTATTTTGAGGTTGTAGTAGCTCTTGCTGCTTCTGTTTCCCCAATCCAAATACTGCTATGTGGAGATTTGAGAAAGAGTCCTTTAGTAAATGGTCAGTCTGCACACACTTGAAACACTCTGGCGAGAGGAATGGATATCTGTTATAATCCCCAACCAGACCCTTGTCGCCGACCCCACAATCTGCCCGCCTGGTTTTGACCTGCCCAGTCACCAGGGGTCCCTGTTGAACAGGTTCCGGACCAGGCAAGGTCTCTGTGCAGCCAAACAGTATTGCTGGGCCCTTCGTGACAGCCCTTTGTGCAGCTGGGGCGCAACACAGATGATGACGCACACTGTCGCTGAATGCCTGCTGACTAGGTAGAACTGCATCACGCCACTGGAGATGCCATTGCTTGGCTAGATGACTATGCACACACTAAATAAATAAATGGACTCCCAAATTCTGCCCGTCCACTGCTGCAGACAGTATGCTAGAAGGAGGCAATCGTTCTTAGAGAACTGCAATTGTAATATGGATGAGTTGGTTGGTAACAACATTGCCACTGTTTTGAAACTTGTTGAGCTCATTTCTGATATACAGTAATTCTGAAACTAGGTCATTGTATCACTCAGTAAGTGACAAGTTCAGCACTAATCTATAAAAATTACAGCCTCCATACTGCTCAGCTCATTAAACTGACTCTGTCTTCTGGCCACTCATTCATCTTCATAATCATTTTCTATTCAGCTACTAACCTCTTCTGTGTGTGTAGTTTATAGTACATCAGCAAGACGAAGTAGATGGAGATTTGCTGCTAAAGAGCAGCAGTTTTTAGTTGTTACTTACTTTTAAGTGCAAGGATAAATATGTTAATTCAACATCAAATTTGCAGTCAAAACACAAAAAAATTAAAGCAGGAGTTGCAAATAGTCAGATTCTACTGCAACATTCATTTAGCTCCATGGTAGCGTTTTCCATTCCTGTTCTTGTTAAATGTAGTTATTATTTATGCAACACCACTGAGTACAAACACTTAAATGACCAAGGTCCTTACAACTGGAGAAACAAAAATGAGAGAGAAGGAGGGTTACAGTGAGAGACTGAGATATGCTTAGGCTGGCCATGGCTGCATCCCCAGAATACCAGACATTCCAGACTTTCCAGGAACGTCATCACCCCGCCCCTGCCAGTGTGAACTTATGTCATGGGCAGTGGGTATCATAGGCTGGGGGAGGCTGTGCCTTCCCAAACAGCCAGGCGTGACCCCGCCCATGTTCAACCCCCAGGAGGCCCCTTCCTGATTCTTGCTCTGCTACTCCTCCTGTGCCATGGCCCCGGCTTGGGCTGGGGCTGCACAACCCACCTCCCGGTACTCCAAGGCTGGTGGGGGGTTGGAGGGGCTAGCCTGGGGCAGAGGCAGGGGGCCGCGGTGAGGGGGCTCTGGGCTCTAGTGGGGTGGGGGGGGAAGGCAGAAGGGGCAGGGCATTGGGTGTAAGGGGGCGGGAGGTAGCCTCCCCCTGGCTGGTGGTTCACGCGCCTCCCATGCCTTACATCAGAGTGTGTGCAAGGTCACGCTGACAGGGACTGGGAAGGACGTTTTTCAAAATGGTGTGTCCTGAATCAATGATAAAACTGCATCTGGTTTAGTCTCTGTATCGGACAGGGCATAAACCATAGAAAAAGAGGGCTGTCTGGCTTAAAACTGAATGGCTATCCTGCCTAGATATGCCTATGGTTATTTTTGTCAGTATTTCTAAAGTAAGAGAGCATGTCTCCCTTGTGGCTGATCTGACTCCAATGGGTCTATTTGCATGCTAAATGTTGCAGAACCTGGACCTTACAATTCCCATTGACTCTAAATGGAGTCGCATGCATGTATCGGAAGGCAAAATCTGGCCCTTTTAAAGTCTGCATATAATCAACAATATTGTAATGGTCTTCTGCCAGTGGGTGTGATCTCAGAGAGGCCAGGGGAATGGAAAGTCCAAACAGTATTTTTTTGTGGGTGTGGGGCAGCCTGTTGCCAATGCTAGTGGAGGCAAATGCTGCTGTGTGAGGTCTCAGGCTGCTTTAACGTTTGTTGGATTTTTTTTTTTTTTGACAATTTGATCAAGATCTTTGGATCACCTTCCTTTGGATACCTCTAATGCAGGGGTTGGCAACGTTTGGCATGCAGCTCACCATGGTGAGCACCTGGCGGGCTGGGCCATTTTTATTTACCTGCTGATGCGGCAGGTTCGGCCGATCGTGGCCCCCACTGGCCGCGGTTCGCCATCCCGGGCCAATGGGGGCGACGAGAAGCCGCGGCCAGCACATCACTTGCCCACGCCGCTTCCCACCACCCCCATTGGCCCGGGATGGCGAACCGCGGCCAGTGGGGGTCGCGATCGGCCGAACCTGCCGTGTCAGCAGGTAAATAAAACTGGCCCGGCCCGCCAGGGTGCTTACCCTGGCGAGCCGCATGCCGAACGTTGCCAACCCCTGCTCTAATGCTACAGTAGATTCATGGATTCATAGATTTTACAGCTAGATGGCACCATTATGATCATCTAGACTGACCTCCTGCATAAAACAGGCCATAGAATTTCATCTAGTAATTCTTGCATCAAGCCAGTATACAATATATAACAATTCTTTAGAGAATTGTAATGTTTACATACACTCTTTGGTAGCACTACTAGAGAATTTTAGGTGTGATTAGCTCAGAAACTCTAGAAGGTACATTTAAGGATTGTTTTATGAAGTACCTTTGGAAAAAAATGGAAAAGTCAAAAGCACTACTCTCTAGTGAATTTTATTAATTGAAGCATTTATATTTACAAAGAAGATGATTGTAGCTAAGGCTTGCTCTTTAAATGACAACTCTGTTTGCATAGTGACATGGACCAATATTAGGCAATAGTTTCTGAATGCATTGATAATGCAGGGACAGAGAAAGGGAGGACCAAAGAAAGAGGCATTTTATTCATTACGTTCCATTCAGATTGAACACAAATAAGATGGTTGTTCCTACTCTTTAATACCAACTAGGACTTTTATTTTGACATAGCTTTATATTGAGAACCTAAAGAAGTGATTTATATAATTGAGTTTTACCAATGGGAGCACATTGATTATTTTCAGTTTGTGTACAAGTAACATGTATTTAGTGCAGTGAGATTTTTTTTAATGCAATGATATATATTTAGTATCAAGTGCCCAGTAGACATTATACAGGCAAATATGAAGGCAAGGTCACTGGGTCTATCAGCAAAGATACAGTTGGAAGCTATGGCCCTAAATAGACAACAGAAAGACAAAAGATGATGGGGAAAACATAATGTTTGAGAGTTCAGAAACTGAAGTCTGTTTAAAGAGGAGGAATAGGCAGAGGCACAGCATGCTAGGTCAGACAGGGTTGTAGAAGAAATTACAGATTGGTAGAAGGACCTACAGGAAGAAACTTGGACTAATTTCAAATCAATTCAGTCATCACTGGTTTGAATTTCAGCACAAATGTTACTCAGTTCACACTCCTCTTTAGAGAGACTGTGAGGAGGGAAAAAAAGATAAGAGATGGAAGTAAACATACAGTATACCTTTTGGAGACAGTTCTTCTGGTGTAATACACAATAAAGTCTTCCCTATATCTAGGAAAACTTAAACAACAAACGAAAACCAAGGAACCCTCTGCCGTGCGGAAAAACACATTTAAATGAGAGGAAAAATATTTTAAACAAAGGAACTCTCAAACATCATGTTTGCCTGTTCCTACTGGCAATATCTCTTAGATGGAGAGGGAGACTGGCCATCTTAGAGCCTTTCACTCTCTGTATGCTAGATAACAAGACATTGTTTGCAGATATTATCTATCTTGTTACTTATATGGCTCCCCATTACCATGGTATCTGAGTGTCTCACAATCTTTCACGTATTTATTCTTACAACTCCTCTGTGAGGAAGTATTATCACCATTTTACAGAGGAGACCTGAAGCACAGAGAGACTATTGGCCTTAGATCTTCCTGTGGTGAAGCAAGGAACTGAACCTAGGCCTTCCAAGTCCCAGATATCAAGCCAAATTCTGGGAAACTCCAATAAATTCATTTGAGTTAATCTAGACATACACTGGTGTGAATGACAACAGAATTCACTCAATACAGATTATAACAGAGAAATAGGTAGAGAAATGCATACATCATGAGCCTGTTTCCCAGGTTTAAATCGTACTAGATTTATTGTAGTAACAGATGGTAAAGACAAGGAATTTAATAAGGACAGTCAGATCTCTCCCCTAAAATTAAATATCCTGCTCTTTAATAAAGCAGCAACAGCCATGCAGCTTCTTCTATCCCACCTTGATACCCAATTACCTGACAGTAACAGTGATGAGGAAGGCACTTTTGATGCTTAATTAGATAAATCAAGGCAGCTTTTCCTTTCTGCTCTTATTGAAAGGTCTTGGCTATCAATGGCTACCTTGTCAGAAAACCAATACTTAATTACTTACTCCAAGTACATTGCCCCTATTCAATTCACTTTTCCTCCTTTGAAATGTCTCTTACGTCTTTTATTAAGCGAGTCTGTAGATTTCAAATAAACGTTAGACAGAATGTCTCTTTGAAATACATCCCATTCTTGATTCTTGTCTTTTGCATTTCCAAATATGGAACTGTTTTCCCCGAAGAGCCATTGTTCCAATATCCTGAATGATTAGAACCATTAAAAGTAATGGTCCTTGTTCTGCTTTAGAGTTATAATACACGGAATGCATCCCCCCATTTGTATAATAAGCAGTACAGTGGATTACAAAATAGATACGTTACCTGGTTCTGCCATGCAAATAAACTGAAATATAATGCAAGTGAAGCAAATGTTAAAAAATAATCACTATATCACTACTGTCTACATAGACTATGCACATCTAGGGACAAATCCAAGACCCACTGAAGGCAACGGAAAACTTTAGCAGGCATTGGAGCAGACCTATAGGGCCAAATTCTGCTTCCCATTGAGGCAACTGGAACGAAACTGTGTTTCTCTACAGGCAGAATTTGGCTCAATATGGTAAGAAGCTATAATGTGAGACAAGCCCTTAAGTATCATTTAAAAATATTTGAAGCCACACAAGATGAAAAACTTAAAAGTACAAAAAATGGGCGAGAGGAAGTGCTTTCAAGTTTTATTTAGGAAATACAGAACGTACAGCACTTAGGGCTGATCCTATGCCCATTGAAATCAATGGAAATACTCCCACTGATTTCAATACCTTCAGGACGAAGCCTTTTCTGCATGTGAGTAACTTCAGTTAGACGAGCAGGCAGCAGGGTTGTGCATGTGAGTGAAGATATTTATGTTTGTATAAATGTTTGCAGGGTCAGCCCCTTATATAATTGCTACAGTATTGTGAACCTGAAACATTTACCTTTAATCATGGTGAATAAGAGCTGTGTTCAACAACAGCACACACATTTACTAATGGTATTCACATTTATAGGCCAAACTATCTTTTTTTACACATATGATTATAATATTTGCTATCTTGCTCTGCATTGCATTTTCTCCAGTCTCTATAACTTTGTTTTTTTACAGTCAATGACTCTAGGTTGAAGTAACATACTAATCTTTGTACATATGTGAAATGTGCAAAAGTAAAAAAATATTCCAAACATTATTAAGTTCAGTTTTTAAATGTGTGCAGTCATGGATTTTTTACTTAAGCAGTAATTTTTAATACAAACTGGATACTTTTTATGTATGTGCCAGTTATCAATTATTCTGCTCAGTGATTAATTTTAAATCTTCTAGAACTGGCTGCCAAAAGATGCTCTAACTGGTTTTGAAGTTCATGCAAAAGCTGGGTTTTTATTTTTAATAAGATGTGCACTGAATAACTTCTTTAAGACAGAAAAAGTTTAACAATGTTCTGAATACTGTCCTTGCAGTGCTTACTGCTGGCTTTGGCATTATTTTCTAAGTCTTTGTCAATTTATCAAATTTGATTTATCTTTTTATAATCTACATGTTTTATTACCTACATAGACATTGCACATTCCTTCAGGTGTGAAAAAGGCCTGACACTGCTATATCTTAATGTCCACAAAGAATCAAGGCCACTGTCTTTGGCCTGGGTCTTCTTGGGGCAGATTTCTCTTGGCAAGCCTGTTTGCCAATTGCACCCAAATGAGGTCCCTTTGCCTGACTCTTTTTCTGAGGGGTACTGGAGGAAGGGGAGAGAAAGCAAATCTCTAGTGGCCCTATTTGTGCAGCACAGATGGTTCCTGATTTGTTTACAGTTATAGCAGGGTCAAGCAGAGGATGTCTACAGTGCATTATAAACCCAGGTCTGTGGGACCCAGGCTTATGGACTCAGTGTTTCCAAGCCTGTGCTTGAGCATCCACACTGTATTGTAAGCCTGGGATTACAATTGTGAACCCAACACAGCCATGCTATTTTGTGTCACTACGCAGATCTGATGACTCGGGTCTGCGGCTGGGAGTACGTCCACACTGCAAAATGACCTCAGGGCTTGGACCTGAGTCACAGCAGGACTTAGGCTCTGACCCATCCCCCTAGCAGGTCTTAGGACCAGGTTCCTGAGCATTTACTGACCTGAGTCAGATTGATTGGGGCGGGGGTGAGGTTGAAGGGGGGCTTCGGCTCAAACCTGAGTAAGGGCCCGGCTTCATGTGCAGTGTAGTCTCCACAGAGGAGACTTAAAATCTCTCTCCCCACATACACATATACAGGTACTTCTAGACTCCCAGCAATGAGCCAAAGCAGCAGCTACTGTCCTGACGTGAGAGGAACAAAATGAGACTGTTTCAATAGTTTAAACAGGCCTCCTGTAAATCTGCTAAGTCTGATTCATTTGGAAGGAGATTCCCTCATAACGAGGCCTTTTTAAAAGCCTCTTACTCCTAGGATGAAATATTTTTGCTGTGTGAGACATTTAACATCTCCCCCATAATTTTCTGAAAACTCATTCCAACTGAAACAGCCTGCCAGCCCTGCTCGTAAGTCCACTGCAGGAAGAGTGGCACTCAGACTAGGGCACTGCTGGCCCTGCCAGCTCCAGGGTGGAAATTATTTGCATTCGTTGTTAAGCTAATTATGGAAGAGAGAGGGTATTGTTCTGGTTCAGTTCTATATTCTAAAAGCCACCTGACTCAGATGCACTCAAAATGGTTTTATATACTGCTGTGAATTGGAGGTACAGAGTTTTGTTGGAAGAACACATAGGTACCATCCTCAGTCTATGAATTCTGTTTCTTTTCCTAAGGGGAGGGGAATCAGAAGTATATAATCACCAGGGATAACAATGATGACAGTTCCTATCTCCGTGGTCATCATATTTCCATATTTTCCATCCATTGTCATAGTTCAATCACACTCTACAATTTCCCTGGGTTCAATACTTTCATATTTCCTGTTTTTAGTTCTGTTTTTAGTACACAGTGGCTAGGCACTATGTAAGTGCATTAGAAGACATATTTCCTATTATGAGGAGATGGAAACCTAATAAAAAAGCAACATACAAAGAAGAGAAGGAGAGAGCAATACTCTTCATGTCCAGTCATAAATTGCAATGACATAAAAATGATAAATCATGGCTATTAGATAAGAAATTTCAGGGGATGGTGATTAACAGTCTTACACCATTGATATGAATTTATTCAAATGCACATATAGACAGACATTGTCATGTCTGTATTTGTTCAAGATGTCTACTCAAATATGTAGTCATATTTTCTCAAACATATCATATACAGCCATATTTTATCATAATGTTAAATTAAGATTGTTGCCTTGAATGGGAGCCACAAGTAGGTGAAAATCAGGCCAGACGTTTCTAAGCCGTAAGTTAAAGTTTGCTTATTATCATGAAGGAGTCAATTCTTTTAAATCCTAGAAACCTATCCAGGACATCTTCCCCCACCTACATGAATAAATAATTCATCTATTTTAGGTCTTGTTAGGATACTGCTATGGTGTGTCTTTTACAAACTCTACGAGGTAAACCACAAATAACAGCATAATCATAATGAGTTGACTACCTATATTATTTAAAACCTAAAAATAATTTCTTCCTGAGTATAAATTGAAACATATATAGCAAAAATACACATCAGCCTGTTTATTAGACTCTCTGTTCTAGCTAGAAATGAGCCAAAGAGTTGTTTTCCAGCTCAGGATTTTAGGCAGGATTTGGGTTAGTGACTAAATCAAAAGATGGGGTTTGAATTTGATGGCACTGAAATTACCCAATCACTCTGGTGAGATTTTTAGCCCCAAATGGCCATAACCTCATATGAGCTGTTCTCAAAAGAGGTAGGCTAAATCTGGACCAGAAAACAGGCCCATCACTTTGGGATCTAATTTGAAATCAGTGCTGTAGGGGCAGGTTCAGATCTAAAGCTTTCATTCTAAAACCTTTCTAAATTACAAGGGTTTCAGATAAAAGTTTTACTTTTACCCATCTCGGGCTATAACAGTGGCTGACACAGGGCTGTAAATTTTATTAAATTCCAATTAGAAATATTTGTCCAGATTACCCCTTATGCAAACATACCCATGAGAGAGAGTCTGGGGGACTCTAGTTCATGGAGGATGGGGGCCATAGAAAGTTAAAACAGTCCCATGCTCAAGTATCACACACACTACTGTCACTTAAGCACATATCACTACTTCCTATCTGGCAAATAATTCAAATGTCAAGAGCATAACTGGAAGGAGAAGACCAGAAAATATTAACTCTATCCTTCATACAAATTCCAGTCAGCCTGATTTGCACTGCCATCACTCACATCTTTTCTCCATTGCCCTGTTTAAGCAACTCAGCTGCCCAATGAGAAATTCTGCAGAGGGTGACCAAAAAGTGGAAGAGCTACTCCCTTACTACTGCACCAGCCTAATACCCAGAGTAGCTGCTGTGGACTCTAGTGCCCCATCCATGTGTGAAGTGTAGGCATAGAGTCAGAGGATTTGTGTCATACTTGACCCCAGTACTGCCCAAAAGCTGGGCAACCTCAGGAGGTGCAAACACCTGCATGGCCTCCCAAAATCCTATCCTATCAATTCTACTACAAAAGGGCTTTTTTCATCTGCAGAGATCTATCCCCAAAAGAAAGTGACTCCCCCACCCCGCCCTTTCACCACTTGCAAAATGCCAGAAAAGCTTAAAATTAATCAAAACTAATCTGAAGGAGAAACAGTAATAAAAAAATGTTGTCTCAGAAACACACTTTTGAAAATTTTCCGTATTTCTAAAATCACAGACAATCTGTGTGCACTAACACCAGAAACCAAGAACAATATAATCTATAATATAATATTGATATTTATTTTATGAACACCAGGAACCTTTCTGTTCTTCTAAACTCAGGTCTGTAAGACTGCACATTATGGGAAAAAGAAAATGAAACAATTAACCCTACTGGTAGCAGAAATAAAATTTACAGGGCAGCCTGAGAAGTCAAATGAGCTCTTGCAAAATACAGAAGAATCTGCATTTAAATTAGGCCACACCTCTTGAGAGTCTCTCCTCTCATTTGGTAAAACAGATGCTCAGAAGCTATTACAAAATAAGCATAGGCCCACAAGGACCTTAAGTACCATTTATACTCCTAGATCCCTTTATCCGTGAGGAAAGGCTGCTTATCTGCTTTGTCAAAATGGTACCTTGAACTGTTCCATTAACCATACATGATGGCAGAAAAATTGGACTATAATCAGTGCTTGAATATCTTCATCCTTTTTTGTAAGAATCCCATGTTAGCTTGTTAAATAATAATTTTCACTCTCTAAAGAGAGTCAATGTTTTTGTAAGAGTCTGATTAAAAAGAAAATATAATAGCTAGACAGTGGTGATCCTGTTTTATTCATAGTCAAACTGTTCATCCAAATTGCCTTAAAATCCAGCGGAGATGAGCTGTGGTATGCTGGTAGTATATTCTCTGCAATACATGTGTGGCAATGTTCATTTTTACTTGGTGAAGTGTTTTAAGACTGGAACTTTTCTCCAACGTATTTGAAGAAAAAAAAACTTAGCCCTGCAATCCAATTCTTTCCTTTGCCTTTGTGAAGGTGATTATAAACGTGGCAGAGAAGAAGGATGAGTTTAGGATTAAGATACTGTACTAAGACTCAGGAGGGTTCAATTTCCAGCTCTGCCATAGACTTCGTAGAGATAAGTTGGGTGAGGTGATATTTTTTATTGGGCCAACTTCTGTGCGTGAAACCAATCACTGCACTCTCGAATGAACTCACACAGAAAAATGATAAAAGACAAAAACACACCACCACCTGTGGGTGAACACTTTTCACAGAACAAGCACTCCATATTTTACCTCTCAGTTCTCATCCTCAAAGGAAACCTGCACAACACCGTCAAAAGTTGAGCTTGAAAGCCTAAATTCAGAACTTCTTAAGACACTTGAATGACCCCTTAGAATATGTGATATCTTCCTATGCTAAACAATTCTACCTTGTAGTTAGTTATGAGACTCTGAGTACTTTCTCAGACCTGAAGAAGAGCTCTGTGTATCTCAAAAGCTTATCTCTCTCACCAACAGAGTTGGTCCAATAAAAGATCCCACCTCACCCACCTTGACTCTCTAATACCCAGCTATAACAGCCCTGCAGACTTCCATCCTATGTAAAATGGGATAAGTCAATGAGACCTTGAGTCAGCAAAGCTCTTAAACCTATGCTTAAATCCCACTGATTTTCTATTTTCAATATCAGTTAACTAGAAAGCATCAAACACTGGATTTTATTGCTGAGTGATAGCTGATATATGCATTGTAACATCATAGAATACGGGTTGCAATTTTCTGTGGCATGTTGAACGTATATGTTGGAGAAATGAGCCACCCACTTTTGAACATTGGCAGTTTACATATGTTGTGAATATGTAATGCTAGCCTTTGGTCTGGTGCAGCCCAACTGTCATGACATATTAAAAAATCTATATGTGAAATGTACATCCTTCCCAAGAAATGCAAGACACCACAAGAGAAAACACTGCAGCCTCAGTTCACAGTTTGAAGAGACAGTTTCCATTGCAAGGCATTCACTCCTGCATAGTTGTGCAAAATATTTTTTTAATAACTTATTTTGTTCATCCCAGATGTGTGAAGTTATTTAGTGTCCAATTAACTGACACTCAGGGCTTGCTCTTGGCTGGTGTAAATCAGTGTAGGTCAATAGAACAGGAGCCATGTCAATTTACACCAGATGAGGACCTGGTCCAAGATATTTTCTAGTTTGTGAATGTTTAAATGGACATACGTTCTTTTTCAAATCCCAGAATATGGATCTGAAGTAAAATAGATACCCTTTATGTAACTTGAACAATATACGAATGTGGCTCTTGTCAAGGATGAAAATACTATAGTGATGCCTCTGTATAAACCTATTCATTGCTTTATGGATAAGCCCTTTAGGCAGTGTCACAGACTCACATAATGTTCCTGACTGCTACATTTTACATTTGTATCTCTGATTTAAGTGACAGACTTGAAGGGGGAAAAAAAAAACCCCACGTGTAGCCAGACAACACCCTGGTGACTACCCAGCTGTCAGGGCCTGACCTAAAGCTGCTGATCTCAATCGAACTCTTTTCATTTACTTCAATAGTGTTTAGATCATACCCTCTGTGCTGAAGAGTACAAGTTGTTTCAGCTAAGACTGTTATCAATTTATACATGAAATTTTTCCTTCTGAGGCAACTCTTGCACTCCTTACTACACAATGCTGAAATACGGGCTGCAGGATGTGGAACAAGGCTAATACATTGATCTGATCTTCAGCAGTATTATTTTTGGTCTCTTCACATACAGGTGACCTGGGATTGTGTGTAAATTCTAATGAGATTTAATAGCACATTACAGTACTGTTGACCATTCTTTTAATTAGAAATACAGATTTGTGGCTACTTTGTATATAGATGGATTCATTTGGTCAGTTAATATTGGCCATGGCATCACTATAAATATCCTTGGCGTAAGAACTAGATTAATAATATTTGACAAACAATTTGTCACATTTGTGATATTTTTGAGAAAAGTATTCAATTATTTTTTTTCCATTTTTCACCTAGTTGATGGAACTGTTAAATAATACAAGTACCCTTGTTGAATAATTTATACGATGAATTTAGTGAAATGAATATAAAACAAATATTTCTTCCAGTCAACCAGTACTAATCAGAGTAAAAATATGGGGGGGTGCAGCTATTATTATTTATTTGTATTGCAGTGGTTTCTAGGAGACATAGTCATAGATTAGGACTCCACTGTGTTAGGTGCTGTACAAACACATAACAAAAAGTCCCTGCCTCAAATAGTTTACAGTATAAATGGTTGAGATATTTCCTATTAGCTATATGTATGCAAGTCTTCTGACTAGCCTACCAATAGATTGGGAGCTGCTCATTGTGTGTGATTTGACCCCATTCTTTCTATATATGTTTGCACAGTGCCCAGTAGAATGAGGCCATAATCCTGACTGGGGCCAAAGGGTACTGTCATAAGAGAAATAAAAACAGCTTCCCTGTAGGTGAGGCCTCCATCCTTTGATATTAAGGAATGACAGTCTATCCTGTTCAGTCATTAATCTTTATTGGATCATAACTCTGTAAACCAGTTTGCAAAGGATTCATATACATATAAAGGAAATTGGGGGGAGGGGGAGGAAGAAAGAGGAGACTCCTTCTAACTTCAGAGTTAATGCCTTTACTAATAATTCTTAGCACATAAATTGCCTTATACATACAGGATGTGTAAGTGGAATCACCCAGCAAGCAAGTAGTAGGGCCAGAAGTATGCTATGTCAAACCTAGCTATGGGCTCTTCTTAAAGTATACAAATGATGAAGAGGGAACTTTCAGCATCCCACAGAACCACACGAATATAGTGTTCTAGCTTGTGGTTACTCTGTGGGACACAGGAAGACATGAGTTTTTAAAGACGGGATCATAACGGTGAACTCTTCAGATTCTATTGTATGATTTTCGTGAGGCTCCTGCCTCACATGCTGCCTACAACTGTGAACCTTCAGTCACACTGATTACTAGTCCAGTAGAAAAAAACTGAGACGAGATGTTCAGTTTATTTTGATGCTACATGAGTGCTTTTCATAATTAATAATGCACATTTTATTTCCAAATGCAAAAGAAAACAAACACGGTCTCAGCTGCTGCTGAAGGTTATAGTCAAAACATTGTTCCTTTGTTGTTGGCTAGAAATAAAGTTTGCAAAATATTTATATGAAAGTTGCTTATTTCTTCTTTTGTCAATATTCAGAGCGCCCCCTCCACGAGTGCTAAAATTCCCCAACCTGAGCAACCGCCATCTGTTACTACCCTCTGTGATTTTTTTAAAAAAAATTCATAGTCTGAAAGAATAAGCCCAGCCTCTGCAGTTACATTAGCTGGGATAAAAACTGTCAGTGCTATCAGACATCATGCTTCAAGACAAAAACTCATGCCAGCAGGGGTTCAGAAGAACTATCCTCCCATAGCATAGTTTTGCACAATTGGCCAAATGCATTGTGGTTGGTTTTATTCACCTTCCTCTAGGGTTACCATATTTAGCAAATAAAAAAAGAGGACCCTCCATGGGCCCTGGCCCCGCCCATTTCCCCAGCTCCAGCCCCGCCCCAACTCCGCCCCTTCCCGCCCCAACCCCGTCCTAACTCTGCCCCCTCCTCCCTCCCACTCCCAGCCACGCGAAAAGGGCTGCCCGAGCACTACCGGCTTCACGGTTTGCCGGGCAGCCCCCAGACCCTGTGCCCCCGGCCGGCGCTTCCCCAGCGCAGCTGGAGCCTGGGAGGGGAAGTGCCCAGCCGGGGGCGCAGGGTCTGGGGGCTGCCCGGCAAACCGTGAAGCCGGTAGTGCTCGGGCAGCCCTTTTCGCGTGGCTGGGAGTGGGAGGGAGGAGGGGGCAGAGTTAGGACGGGGGTGGGGCGGGAAGGGGCGGAGGTGGGGCGGGGCTGGAGCTGGGGAAATGGGCGGGGCCAGGGCCCATGGAGGGTCCTCTTTTTTTATTTGCTAAATATGGTAACCCTAGAGGAAGGTGAATAAAACCAACCACAATGCATTTGGCCAATTGTGCAAAACTATGCTATGGGAGGATAGTTCTTCTGAACCCCTGCTGGCATGAGTTTTTGTCTTGAAGCATGATGTCTGATAGCACTGACAGTTTTTATCCCAGCTAATGTAACTGCAGAGGCTGGGCTTATTCTTTCAGACTATGAATTTTTTTTAAAAAAATCACAGAGGGTAGTAACAGATGGCGGTTGCTCAGGTTGGGGAATTTTAGCACTCGTGGAGGGGGCGCTCTGAATA
>NC_048308.1:43946185-44102787 GCF_013100865.1 Trachemys scripta elegans
ACTTTCTCCACTCCCCTCCAAAAGCCCCCCCCCCCGTTTCTTGACTGCCCCCTCCAGAACCTCCCTGTCCCTTCTCCTGCCCCCCCTTACCCTGCTGCTCAGAACAGGGTGTTGGGCTCTGTGCCAGCCGGACACATGGCTGAGCTCCCCTGCACAACACAAAACCCGGTCCCTGGCCCTGCACAGGGCTGCCGGAGCGGGCTGCAGGAGGAGGAGCTGCCGGCCGGCTCAGAATGCAGGGAGGGGGGGGGTGGGAGGAGGAAGCTGCTCCGGAGTCCAGCCCGGGACTTTCCTGCAGCCCTCCCAGCCGCTCGCTCTGCCGGGGGAGGGGGAAATCCCGGACATTGTGAGTGCTTTACAAATTCCCCCCGGACGCTATTTTTAGCACACAAAAGGAGGACATGTCCGGGTAAATCCGGACGAATGGTAACCCTATTATAAAGGGTTAATGAATGATTAATAGATGTGGTAATAAATGGTTAATGAATTGTTCTAGAGTCCGAGAGGTCAAAAGGTTGTTAACAATCATGGCTTTTAGTCATCTAAAACACCTTTTGCTGATGAGCTTAATATTTTATCTGTCCACAAGTATTTTTGGCTGGAAATGTTCAGAGTTATGAGCATCGATGGTCAATAAAAGGCAGGATTTCAAAAAAATTCTTTAATTGTTCAGCACAAGAAATTTTTGTCTAGCCTGGTTATTTATTTTGGCAAAAGTAAATTTTGAAATAAAATATTTTTAAAAATTTCTCACAGAAATAAAAAATGGTTATTTTGAAGATATTTATAGGAGTTCCCAGATGGCTGATTGTAAATCCTTTTTTATGTAGATTTCCTTTAAATCCCACAACATTTGGTTTGCTATTGCAAGGTCAAGGCTAAAAAGTTAAGTGACTGCCTACAGGAAGTAGAAGTGTAATTATGATATCATTAGAAACATTGAAATATAAATAATACCTTTTATTTGTACTTGTCACTTGTCTGTTGTTTGACAGGAGAAGCCAGTTTTGATGGGTTTTGATGTGGTCCTTGGGTTTTTTATCCTGTTATCCAATTTTCCGCTGCACTGCTCTCCTTCTGTCAGGCTGATTGCTAGCCAGCCCTACCTTCTTTACTGGGAGTGGAAACAGAGCTTTACATTTCAGTGGGCAGAAGTGAAAGGAGAAGGAAATAACAAAGCTGATTTTTTAGAAATGTTTATAAATGTGCCCAATAAAAGAAGCATATTATTTGCACATCATCTATAGAGATGAAATTCCACAGTCCCCTTCAAATTCTGTGGATTAGTTAATGTTCAAAAGTGTATATAATTCAATAAATAGTTTTTGCAGATGATCAAATTCTGAAAAGTTAAAGTGAATGTTAACTTCAAGAAATAGTTATAGGTGGTATTGTAACCCAATGTGTAATGAACCATTATTCCTAGAATACAAGATGACAAAAAAAAAGACTTAAATCACAAGATAGGCCCTGGCCTGAAAAGCACTGGAAATCAATTGTCAATCACCCAATTAAATTTGGATCCAACATTCTGGATCCAAACTCTCCAAAAACTATGTTTAAAATGTATCTTTAGAGTATGGTTTGGACTAGAATATACATTTAAAATTAAACAGATATTTTACACATTAGTATATGTCTATCTAACCTATCTTAGAAATAAACACCCAGTCTTATGCAAAACTAACTCCCTTCCAACCCATTCACTGTCAATGGCTTCTGGGAAGGGGGTTCCCAACATTCCAAGCTCTTCAGAGGACAATGATTAGCTACTTCCCACACTGGTTCTTCAGTAGGTCACATACACCTCCCCTGTCCTCTCCCCACCAGCTGCACAGTGGTCTTTCTGGAGAAGGAGTGGTATCTGGCCCGACTACTCCTAAAAAGCTCCCTCCCCACTGCTGGTGTTGCCTAATGGAATTGCTATTCCTAGAAATACTTGTATGATAGCGTGAACTGCCCATATAAGGTAATAAAAGCTAGGCGGCAGTATGGTCTAGTGGGCAAGGAGTAGGCACCAGGAGAGCTGGGTTTCTATTCCAGACCTTGTCCAATGACCTGTTGTGTGACTTTGGGCAAGTCATTTCACCTTTCTATGCTTCTGTTTCCCCTCCCAATTTGTGGCTGTTTCAGGGCAGGAAGTGTTTCTTACTGTGTGTTGGTGCCTTGCCTAACACCATGGAGTATCAATCTTGGCTCTGGCATACTACAAATAATATACAATACATTAATATTAAAGATACACAATAAAGTTGTTTTCCCTTGCCCACTGAGGGGAGAATAGAGCCCTACAGCTATAGCTATACAAGTTGGTACGATGAGAATCACCGATATATTTTCCTTCTTTAAAATATTAATTTATGTGAGTACATACAGTACCAGCGGGTTGAGGTGTAGTAGCGGGAGATGAGCTGGTTCTACCTGGAAAAACCTACCTGTAGGCAAAAAGAAAAAAGGTGTTGGATCCCTAGAAAGTAGACAGCCTCACCTTTCCATTCATCAGGTAGGAGGGAGGGATAGCTCAGTGGTTTGAGCATTGGCCTGCTAAAGGGTTGTGAGTTCAATCCTTGAGGGGGGAATTGGGGTAAAAATCTGTCTGGGGATTAGTCCTGCTTTAAGCAGGGGGTTGGACTAGCTGACCTTCTGAGGTCCCTTCCAACCCTGATATTCTATGATTTATTCTAGGAGAGGAAGGTTGGGTAGAATAAGAGCAGATGGCTTCTTACATATTGATAGATGCAGTTCTGTCCCAAAACATCGTAAGAGTTAGCTTGAGATTTAGGCACATGTTTCCTGTCTTATATGTTGTTATTATTATAGGCTGAGTTAGTAGGGCCACCTATATTTAAAATTGCTCGACACTTCCTTTAAATAGACACAGGAAACCTTAATTCTGGTATTGCCTAATTTTTGAGTGCTTGACTTTGAAGTCTAATCATGTTCTTTTTAATATAATTTTGTGTGCATTTACTTCTAATATGGCAGTTGCATCTAGAGATCTCAATCAGAGGTCATGGCCCCATTCTGCTAGGCTCTATATAAATGAATAAATCAAAGTTAGTCCCTTCCCAGAGAGCTTGCAATCTAGGATTATGATGCAAAATTTCCGGTGGATAAATAGGCAAATGAGATTGGAATGGGGCAAGAAACAGGTAACAGTGAAAATGGGGGTATTTGACAGGTTAATTCTCCATGGGCAGGGTAGTCATAGATGGGGCCACCTGTGGCTATTTTGACTACGGAGACTATTAATTTATGCAAACACAACTATGTGAATATGTGTGGTATATTCAATGTAAATAATTCTATGTTCATTTTTAGTCTTTTTTAAAGTTCTCATAGTTTTTCCCCCTTTGAAGGATATTAACTAATAAAGTAACAATGTTGTCATAGATTCTGGAGGGGGTTAGCAGCATATGCAGCGGAAAGTGATTGAATATAAGAGTTTGAAATGTATGCCATTATTTGTGAAACCTAGGCCTTTATGTGATGGGTTACATGCTCACATTCATTGTATGCTGCGTTGTACATACGTGATCATTGTCTCCTTCTCAATAATGTTATGATTCTGACATTAGCACTTTACTGTGTGTTAGCCTATATTCATTTTCGCTTGTACTGAATGAGATCGTAAACCAAGCAAACATTATTCAGCATATTGGAATCACAACTAATTCTTTTGATTATACCATTTCAGAATTTTTTTTTAAACAGTTGGTAATATTTCTAGAAGAGCAAAAGCAAACAAGGACATACGTGTTAATGCAATGAGGTACATTCTACTTAGCCCATGTGCCTATCCCCTGTTAATGCTGACATGCAAAGAGAAAAATATACCCTACATAGCTAATAATTAAAATGATTTTTAAGCTCATGGCATTTATAACTATGTAGACTATTGCTTCTCTGGAGCCTCTCATCTTTTCTGTTTTTTTTTTCTTTCCGATTTTGCAACAGTAAATACCAAAACAATCTATATTACTATAGTCTTAAAATTTCAGAGATCCTCAGATGTGGCGAAGGACCTTGCAGCACAACTCAGAAGGGAAGTTGCATAGATGGCTTTAAGCCACCTTTGTGCTCCTATGATTCTGGGTTGGCTATGCACCAGTCTGGCCTCCAAAAGTAATTTAGAGCAGCCTGAAGACTGCTCCAAATTACTGTGCTTGCCAACAGTCCCAAGAGTGTATGAGTGCTAGTTAGGGATTGCCAGGGCATAGGGAAGCCTCCATTACTCTCCTGCATTTATGAAATATTTATCCCTGTATGGACAGTTCAGTACAAATGTGAAGAGAGTAAACACCAAAGAAAAGGAGAAATTATTTAGGCTGATGAAGTGGGTACAACTAGGAGTAAAGGGATAAGTTAAGGAAAGGAATATTTCTCCTGAACGTCTGGGAAATCTTCTTCCACAATGCCATCTATAAGGACTGTGGAAGACAGTCCCAGCATTTGAATCCCTATCAGTTAGCAAATTGAAAACTAGTCTGGACAATATACTACAGTGGAAAATCCTGCATTACCGGAAGGAAGGACTAGATGATTTAATCTTCTTTTTTTCCTGTCCCTTGAATTTATTATTTTTCAAAGTTTTTTTTTTTACTCTACTGTATATGGGATTGTGAGGGGTTGTTTAAATGTGTCAATAATTCATATATGATAAAGAGCAGAATTAATGTTAAGAGTTTTGAGAGCCTCATCACTTAAGATTGGGAAGAAAAGCAGATAATGAGTTGTCTGCTAAGTTAACAGTCTCAGTCAGGGCCACTAAACATTTGAAAAGATGTTAATTAACATCCCCAAAGGACTTCTTCCAAAAGCGGTCACTCATCCAGAGAACAGAGGAGTGGTTTGCTAAATGTGACTGGAAGGTTAGACAAACCCCTGTCAGAGAGGGACAGGATAATAGTCCTGCCATGAGTGCAGGGGACTGGACTAGATGACTTCTCGAGGTCTCTTCCGGTCTTACGATTCTATAATTTCTAAATCCCCATTTGTGTGGATCAAACTTCCCAGGAATATTTGGGTGATAAAATGCAAAGGTGAAACAGGCAGCCAGGAAATTAGACTATTTAGTCACAGCACTGACTACAATCTTGAACAAATTTGGGATGAGACCACAGTTGTGTGGTATTTTAATAAGCCAGACACATCAAAGAAACCAGAAAGTATTCAAGACTTTGGAAAATTTAAGCTAGAGGAAACCAGAAGAGTATAACTCTGGGAAGCTGAATGAGTCAGAGGGGAACAAAAAGAAAGAAAAGGTCATAGAAATGTAAGGTATTTTATTATTCACTGTAACTAGACCTAAAATGAACCTCTCTAGGGCATACATCCAAACTCAGACACTTAGGCATCATAAAATCCTATTCAGTTCAATAGTTTACCATATCAATATTGTGATCTCTGTTTTAATGAGATTTGTCAACTTTGTTTTACAGATTCAAGTGGCTGGTGTGACTAATTCAAAGAAACTTTAGATACCTATCTTAACTTTTAGATTCTTATTCAAATTGAAACTCCTGACCTTTAGTTGTTCTTATGTTACTGGGGCATTACACTATATTGCATCAGGTCATGCCCTGTAGTGTGATGTAATTCAAGATGCTATGCATGAGAGTCAGGACAGCTCATTTTTGAAAGAATCAGGGATGTTGGTTTCCTGATAATTGTACAGACTGCTTGGTGGTGTATTTCTGTATCTTCGTAGCTTCATGCTGTCTGTGCGCCAATTGCAGAAGTAAGGTTTCAAGTTTCTTTATGAATAAGAGATTGAAGATAATTCCTTTTCTAAATAAGAGTTTGAGCATTAGCGGAACAAAAGTTTTGTTTGGCCCTTAGTATTCCTGGGGTGAACGGGGAGAGGATTACTCAGAAATATACTAGAAGCACAAGCAGCACTAGCTGAAGAATAGGCTCTGGTGTGCAGGGTCTCTTTCTGGATGCTCAGTTGCTTTTCCTTCTTTGGGTTTGAGAATCTCCTGCATTCATGTGTCACAACGGTTAATGCTCTTGTGTCAAAACGATACATTGTGACTCAAAAAAATAATAAATCTACGTTTCCAAAGACAGGTAACAACTACTGGAAGCTGCAGAGCTCTCTACTGCATTGTTGGGTCTGAGGCTGATGAATAAGGAAAAGCAAAACTCAGTCACACACTGTTCAGCCCCAGGAACGGGCTAAATGTTTCTTTAAGGAGTTGTCTCGTTAGACTGACCCCCCACTTGGTAAAACAACTCCCATCTTCTCATGTACTATGTATGTGATGTTGGACCCCATAAGGTTTTATGGAAATATGCTTATGAATGTATATATGACATAACTGGAATATGTTTTATGCTACATATGCCATGTAACATATCTCTGCAAAGGTTATGATCTACTGAATATATTCCTCCTATTTGTATGCATGTATCATTTTTGTATTCAAAGTTATGAATATTGACTGTGTACTTGTTTGATTTTAAGTAGCCTTAGTAAAGCATTTGGTCAGCTTCTTGAGAAAGGAATGTGCAAATTAAGCACCCAATCAAGAAACACTTAACTGACAATGGAGCTTGGAAGACTCCAATCCCCATAAGAAGTCTTCCTGGAGACATTCAAGGTAGCATGTGAGCAATGACTGCTGCCTGTAAAAATTGAGTCATGCATGGACATGTGACTTGCCCATGTGTCTCCAAAACTCCATCTTGGAACTGGATTTTGCATAGGAGAGAGGAGGGGATAGTTCAGACATGGGTCTGCGTTTGTAGCAGGTAAGCGTATCTGGCTCAAACCAGGCAGGGCACTGAAGTCCTAAGCTGGCAGGGAAAATAGACTCAGAGATAGTAAAAGCACATCAGGTGGCAGTCCCCAAAGGGGTTTCTGTGATCCAACCCGTCACAATGTATATATACCTGCTATGGTATTTTCCACTCCATGCATCTGATGAAGTGGGTTCTAGCCCACCCTCTTATGCCCAAATAAATTAGTTAGTATCTAAGGTGCCACAAGGACTCCTCATTGTTTTTGCTGATACAGACTAACACGGCTACCACTCTGAAACTTGTCTTTAAGGAATGAGATCCAAGCACAGATGGCATACTCTATTCATAGAAGACTCCAGGATTGTGCAAAGATTTAAGCCCTGTGGCACCTCAGAAGAAATAATAGAATCATCTATATTCAAAATCTGGAGCCTGATTCTACTCTCAATTGCACCACTGTCAATTAGGAGTAAAACTATTCAAGTAATAGGATTTACACAGTGTAACACCGGTATAGGTGAGATGTCAATCAAGCCAATTAGTTGGGTTTTCCTTACATACATGGTACCTAAGGACTGCATCAACAATCACCTATGAAACCCATAAGCTTAATATTTAAGCACCATGTGAATGATCTTTTGCCCCATTCTGGTCCCTTAGCACTGCCATGGCACAAAGAAACCCAAAAGTTGGCCCAAAACAGCAACGGGGGATTCTGCAGGAATCCCTGGCTAGTGTAGAGCTACCATAGAGCTGGTGTATCCAGCTCTACACCACTTCTCATCAGTATAAGAGATGTGTGTCGGGGAAGGTGAAGAGTGGTCAAGATGTCTTTTGCTCTGCCAGTCACCAGCTACATAATGACTCCTAGGGCCAGGTATAGGTTAGAGCTATGCTCAGGTGCTCTAATGTATATCAGGGGCCTTATAGGCTCTGGATACCTCCAAGATTGGGGATGTACATTGCGGAAGTGGCTTAAAGCCTCATCTCAGATCCTATGCTGAGGGCAGCTTGGATGGCACCAAGAATCTTAACCTTAAAGGGAAAAACATCACAGTTTATCCACTGTACTTTAACATTAGATATAATTTCATAGATGGCACCTGAAGACAAATATTTGCATTTGCTTCAGCCAGTTTAGATCTTTCTACAGTTCCATCATAATTACACTCACTTGGGCTATTCAACTCATTTTGTAAAAGCACCAGTGCAAACACAAAAGAAAAAACCTCCTCTTCATTTCAATTTAAAACAAAATTAAGGGCTTAATTGTGCCCTCAAGTATGTGATGTCCATCACTAAATCTGTAGTTTAGTTGATCAAATGAGCAACTGCCCTTGCACCTGTACGTACATACATTGTTGTTGCAGGGCAGGATTAAACAGACACCTTCATTATAGAAACAAAAAAAAGCTAAAAACAATCTTAGGGTGTTAGAGTTTCACTTGTGAGCTTGCAAGAAAAATGCATCACAGGACTGGTCTGTGGCTGGCCCGGAGTGTGGGGAATGAGCACACCCTTCATAGCGATCAGCTACTTTCCCAGCCCTTGTATCCTGACTACAGAGAAAAGTGCAGCCTAGCAGCACTGCTAGTACTAGAAACCACAACAGAAAAGAGATGAGGAGCAAACAAATATAGTGAACAACATGAACAACGCAAAAAAAGCAAACATGATTCTGGGATGTATTAACAGGTATGTTGTGAGCAAGACACGAGAAGTCATTCTTCTGCTCTACTCTGCTCTGGTTAGGCCTCAGCTGGAGTATTGTGTCCAGTTCTGGGCACCGCATTTTAAAAAAGATGTGGAGAAATTGGAGCTGGTCCAGAGAAGAGCAACAAGAATGATTAAAGGTCTTGAGAACATGACCTATGAAGGAAGGCTGAAAGAATTGGGTTTGTTTAGTTTGGAAAAGAGAAGACTGAGAGGGGACATGATAGCAGTTTTCAGGTATTTAAAAGGGTGTCATAAGGAGGAGGGAGAAAACTTGTTCACCTTAGCCTCTATGGATAGAACCAGAAGCAATGGGTTTAAACTGCAGCAAGGGAGGTCTAGGTTGGACATTAGGAAAAAGTTCCTAACTGTCAGGGTGGTTAAACACTGGAATAAAATTGCCTAGAGAGGTTGTGGAATCTCCATCTCTGGAGATATTTAAGAGTAGGTTAGATAAATATCTATCAGGGATGGTCTAGACAGTATTTGGTCCTGCCATGCGGGCAGGGGACTGGACTCGATGACCTCTCGAGGTCCCTTCCAGCCCTAGAATCTATGAATCTATGAACCAGAGTTTGGCCATAGTAAATTAGCAGAAGTAGTTTCTTCAAAATACCTCTCATATTACTAGTGTAATACATTCTACTACAGCAATTATTTCCCCTGAGAAGTTTAGTAATTAATTACCTGTCCTACTACTGTACCTGCTGGTTGCCCTAGAGCTAACTGGCAAGTGAAGGCCTGATACAGCAGAATATATTTTAGAAAGCTACAGATTAGAGCTATGCGAATCACAGCTATTTTGGTTCACTGGCAATTCCAAAATATCGAATAAGAAAAATTATTTCGGGTCAAACTGAAAACAACTTTTAAAAAAGATTTTTGGTAAATTCAAACCTGAAAATGAAACAAAAAAATCATTTCAGGTCAAATAAAATCTTTCATTCAACCTAAAATGAAAAGTTTAAAAATAATTTTAACATGTTTTTAAATGCTCAGAATTGAAATTAAATAAAATTGAAGGACATTTTTAAACAAAATATCCAAATGGAACATCTTGATGTTTTTGGAATATTTTGTTTTGATTTCGACACAAACAATTTGATGTAACTGCCATGAATTTGTGAAATGTTTCAGTATCGACAAATCTGCACTTTTTGCAGAAAAAAATGGTTTGGCCAAAATTTTTTGCCCGGATCTGCTAGAGAGGATACATTTTCAGGAGAGAATTTAACTAATTGTAGAGGACAAAATCTTCACATATGTCTTCTATATACCACAGAGCTGCCAAACTTCTCAGGGGGGTCAAATGGGGAGGAGGGATAAACTCATTGTATTCTGCATCCGTTTATGCTGGATAGATCTCAGGAATAACTCCCTTTCCAGGATGGGAGACACTCCCCTCCCTGGGTCCTTTATGGGGAAAGGAATTAACCCTGTATTTATAGATTGAAGTAATGCAGGGAGACCCTCTCCATCCCTCATTGTTAGTCTTTTGCTGCTTGGAGGCACCCCAATTGTTAGTCAGTTGTTGTTTGCTGCTTATGGAGGCTCCCCCATGAATAGATATTTCCTGAGGTGCTGCCTGATCTTCTAGGATGGACCTACCCGATGGACTGCCTCTCACCATAAGCCATTGTGCTGCCGTTAACAACAGGAGGGGTGCTGGAGCTGGCAGGATATTGTCCATGGGAGCTCCTCAACTTTGGAACTCATTCTTGGCCTCGGACTGTAAAATCCTAAATACCATGACATTCAAGGCATACTACAAAGCTCATTTTTTTCCTGAGTGTTTGAAAATGGGAGGGAGTTATAGAGTTGGTGAGGAGAGGAAAGATTGTTCCAATCTTTCATTTGCCTGGTTTTGCTGGCTGGTATGAAATTGCTGCAATTTATTCATAATAGAGTGTGTTTTAATTTGCTACGTCAAAGACATCCAAAGTGAATGGATAGGCACTCTTAACTCTGTACAAATCTGCATGACCCCGTCCCTGGCTGGACACATATTGAGAGTAACAAAATTACCCTCTTAGGAAAAGGAGAACCCTCCACAGCTTAGCTAGGCAGCCTACACAGTCCCTATGTGCCATTAGTAGTGGCAGCTGTTTCTGCTGGATAGGGCCTTTAAGTATTAGACTTTACTTACCAGTCATACTTTCACTCCACGGATGCTAAGGTTTCCCAGCCTGATGCTGTTTTACCCATTGAATGGGAACATGTCCAAGTGCAACTATCATGGAAAAAGTTCTGTGTGGTCTCCAGCATGTGGCTTAAGCAGTCAGTCTAAGATAGATGAGTGTAGGTAGATTATTAATGCTGGACTTGGATACCATAGAAAGTGACTATCATGCAAATATAAATGTTTATTAGGCATCATAGAGCCAGTACATAAACGAAGTTGAAATAATTAAATAAGACGAAGGCGAGCGGGTGAAAGAAAACACCATCTGCTAACTCTCAATCAATCACTTATGAACAAACTGGAATATAATGAAGACCATTGCATTCTGAACATGAATAGATCCTTCTGCTTGGCTTGTGTTTTTTTCTCTTCAGTAAAAATAGTACATATGTTATTCACAGTAATTGCGAATAAGGACAAAAACAAAAGCATGATAAAATCTCTGCTGAGCTGGATGAAATACAACATTTAGAACATTTCCTTTCATGTTTATCTATTTTACAGGCACTTTTAATAATACATACACTATCAGCAAATTAATTTGAACACTGAGAACCTGCTTCTTCTCTCACACCAGTATAATTCTGTTGACTATGACAGAGTTAACTCCAGCTTAACACTGACATAATTGACAGGAGATTCAGGGCCTAGACAGAGTCATTCCCAGTTGTTTATAGCCATTTTATAATATTTGATTTTACTAACTTTCTATTACTTGTAGTTTACAGGTGGAATATATCCTAGGACTGAAATATTAATTGGACCTGTAGGTTTTCAAACATCAGTGATGAATATCTATCCTGTTAAATGGAGGATAAAAATAATGTGTAGTGTACCTGAATGTCATACAGGATTTGAATGTGAGGAATTGCCAAATAGCAGCATCCAATAATGTACGTCAATGCAAGACCAACATTTATTCATTGAATAATCAATACTTGTACAGTTATACAGTCTGAAATCCTTTTATGGGACACATGTAACTGCACATTAGTAGAAAATACAATTTGCTGCAACATTTTAGTGGCAGAAAAATAGAAATCTGCTTCTCAGTGTACATTCATGCCCTAATCATGTGCCTAAGGGTACATCTACACTGCTAAGAAAAACCTGTGGTGTTGAGTCTCAGAGCCCGGGTCAACTGACTCAGGATCATGGGGCTCAGGTTGTGGGGCAAAAACTAGCAGAATAGATGTTTGGGCTCAGCCTGGAGTTCGAACTTTGAAACCCAGCGAGGGGGGATGGCCTTGGAGTCTGGGCACCAGTCCAAGCAGGAATGTCTACACTAGAATTTTTAGCCCCACAGCCCCAAACTGGCAAGCACAAGTCAATTGACCTGGGCTCATACTCAATGCCGTGTGTTTTTCTTTGCAGTGTAGACATACCCAAGTGTCTTCAGGGTGGGATTACACACATGTGAAATGAGTGATGTGTGTAGGTGTTTTCAGGATAGAGGTCCCATTCAGTTGCCACAATGAAAGCAGGCTGGATTTGGGGGAACCTGTACAAAGCCTGAGACTACTCAGGTTGGGTGCATGGAACAAGATTAGGATTCAAGAAAAAACACATTGCTATTACAGTTCTGTAGCAATCAAGTTCATAATTGTTCTTCATTCAGATGAGAATTCTTGTCATCAAAGCTCATCAGAAAATAGAAAACTTGAATCGTAAAAAAATTCCACTTTTCATTGCAATTTCATTTGGATTTTCGTTTTGTTTCGTTTTGGTTTTGGTTGGGTGGGTTTTGGACTGGTTTTTATTTTCAAACCATTAAAAAATTATTTTCACGTTTAGAAGCTGATTCTGTTTTTTACTTTTCTGGTTTTGCCCTCATGAAGTTCCATTGATATCACCAGTAACTTCTGATTTATCCCTGAATAGGTGAGGTGTATCAGCCCCTTATTCGGTGCTTTGGTGTTACAAAAAGCAAATTCCTCAGCCTTAAAAAAATATAATTCTTAAAATTATTACTTTAGTTTTTAAGACTAGATTATGGAAGTTATAATACATAATGCTAATTCCACAGGACTGTAGAATACATATCTGACAAGCTGATAGAAAATCCGGGAGGAAAAAAAGGGCTTGCATATACCTCCCCCAAAACTTTTGCAGGAAAGAGATTCTCTTGCCCACTGTGGTTAAAGAGGAAAATAAACCCAGGAGGAGGTGCATTTTGTTTGGAAACTCTATATTTGGTGACAAGTCTCATTTATTTGATTAGTGTGATGAAGCATCATATGGTTCAGATTAAGAAAAGGAAACATTAGGTATGAGGGTGCATTTAGACCAGGCATTAATTAGAATTTAGAAAGTACTTGACTTGATTTTGAAAGCAAATGTATTTAATAAGCTTCCTGCTTTGCAGATGTTGTGCTCTCCTCCTTTGGCTTTATTTCAGTTACTGCCCTTTAACTGTGAAAAAGCATCATGCTGGAGACACTTTTGCTTTGGGATGCGCTATTAATGTTCTGAAGAGAATTACTTTTCAGCCAGTATTTAGGATGTTTTTACAGTTATGCTCATGGAGATTAGAATGTCATTGCCGTCTATCTCAAACTGGTTTTAAGGGGAGGATTCAAGCAGGATGAATGGATCCATGGGATTCCAGTCCAACAGTGAAAGATGGCAAAGACTCATGAGTGAATCAGAGGCCGAGCAGCAGGTGGGGGTGCAGCACCTACTGGGTTGGACTGGGCAAATTTGGCTACCTAATTTAGCAGGATGAGAACAATATTGTCTGACAGGAGCAGCCTAGACCAAGTGGAAGAATCTCTCAGGGGAGACCTCACAATTTTAGTGGATCTACCCCCTATTTAGACTTAACCTGCTGGATACTGAGGTAGATATCCATTATTGAAAGAATATGATCTGTCCTGCTTACAGAAACGTAGGCCTTATATTTTCAGCATCAAACAGATTTCATCTATCTATTGTAGGATGTTCTGTGTTAGCCTTGCAACACCCATTAAACTAAATGCAAGTACTGCAGTTAAAATCCTAGGTAAGTGTAGCAGACAGGGACGGCTCCAGGCACCAGCTTAACAAGCAGGTGCTTGGGGCGGCCAAGGGAGAGGGGCGGCACCTGTGGCAATTCGGGGGCGGCAGGTCCCTCACTCCCTGTAGGAGCGAAGGACCTGCCGCCACCGATCGTGGCTTTCCCCCACCCCCAGCCCCGCCGATCGTGATCGCGACTTTTTTTTTTTTGCTTGGGGTGGCAGAAATGCTGGAGCCGGCCCTGGTAGCAGAGTGAGCGAAGACTCACCAGCACAGTGCCTCCTGCTGGTCAGTCTGGGAATTAGCTCGATCTCCAGCCTCGGAGTGCCCCCTGCTGTCCGGTGTCTCGCCTGCCTCCGGCCCGGTGTCCCTCCTGGACACTGGTGCCCCTTACTCTGGGGTTCTGCCCCACAGCAGTCCGCACGCTCTAGGGGAGACCCCAATCCCCTATACCCACCTTGTGTCAGTGGCTACTGCCAGTTGTCATCTAGCCCCCTCTCACTGGGGCAAACTGCCGTCTGTAATTGCCCCTCATCATTGGCCAGGGGGTTGGACCAGCTGCCTCTGCCTATTCCCGGGCTGCACCTCTGCAGCCCCACTACCTTCTTGGGCCTTAAATAAGGCATCAGCTGGGGGAGTTGCCAAGCTGGAGCTCCCTAGCTCCTCTTGCCTTTCCCCAGCACTGCTCTGCTTCCAGTACCCTTTTCTCCCAGGCAGCTAGGTCCTTCTCACTCCCAGGCTGGAGTGAGACTCTCACCTAGCTCCTCCATTAGCCCTTTTAACAGGGCCTGCTATGGCCTAATTAGGTGTGGCCCCAGTTGAGGCTGCTTCCCCAATCAGCCTGGCCTTCTCCACTGGAGCGGGGTAACTGCCGCGCTACAGTAAGACTTTGGAAATGTGGCTCGTAAGGCCACATTCTAATCTGAAATGCTAGGTAGAGTAACTTTAAGGTACATGTTGATAATGCGCATGGTGCAGGTCAGACTAGAGTCTAGTACTTGATTTTTTTGTGTGATCATAAAAGCTGCTTTTCCTTTTGTAGACTGGTGGGGCCATCCCTCCACATCTGAGGGAGGCCATGCCTCCTCATAGTTTGGGTCTGCAAGAGCCTTCTCCAAGTAAAGGGAAAAGGGGGGAATTAGTGGTTCTCAATGGGCCCCAGCCTTCAAGCGGGGCAGGGCCGCAAACAATCTGGGCTCTGGTCTGCAACCCAGCAGAGCTGTAGCTCCAAGCCCAGTCTCTGGGGCTCAGTTAGGGGTGAGTGAGGTGCACAGGCCTCCTGGCCTAAAGAGGTGGAGTACTGCCACTCCAGGGATAGGGTGGCAGGGGCGACACGGTCCCATCCAACTCCACCACGTCCCAGCCCAGGGCCCTAACAGTGATGGAATTGTCCGCCACTGGGTCAGCAGGGATTTGCCCGCAACACACTGACCTTGTTTCGGGCCTACTCTCAACCAGACTGTTGCCTGGATTCCCTGGGCTGCTTCCTACTTTCCCCCTTGGGTGTGCCTGTGTTCAGGGATCATCCTCAGTCTCCCCAGGATACACCACCAAGGGTAGCAGCAGGGCTGCCCAGAGGATTCAGGGGGCCTGGGGCAAAGCAATTTCAGGGGCCCCTTTCATTAAAAATAAGTTGCAATACTATAGAATACTATATTCTCGTGGGGGCCCCTGCAGGGCCCAGGGCCTGGGGCAAATTGCCCCACTTGCTCCCCCTTCTGGGCAGCCCTGGGTAGCAGTAGCAGCTCCACAGCATCGGGAGTGTCAGGACTCTCTGGAAGCACAGAATGGTACCTGGGGCAGCAGCAGTTCTCCTTGGCATCCCACTCCAGCAGCAGGGAAGAAGCGTTTGTCTCCTTCAGCATCTCCCTCCTAACTGAGCTACTTGGCCAGCCTTTTATACTTCAGCTTCCTGTCCTGCCCCTCTGCTTCCAGTGTGCAGGACATGGTTCTCCTGGCTCCGCCCACCAGGCGGCTTAAAGCGTTCCCTCCACGTCCGAGGGAGGCCACTCTTCCTCGCTACACACTTTACTTGATATCAGACTGCCATTAGGGACTAACAGATTACTGGAAGAATACTTCAGAATGAATACACCTGACAACTCCAATAGGTAAAACTCTTCAACATTTTGAAATTCTATCACTGGTGTAACTTTACTGACTGAAATGGAGTTTTACCAGTGATGAATTTGAACCACTGCATGAAAGTTATAATGCATATCCTGTTGCAAACTAAAACCCCTGTTTGTTTAATGGTCTGTCAGAAATCTGAAAGGGTTAGTCACTACCCAAGTCATACTCAATTGTTTGTTAAAGGATTATTTTATCAGTTGGCACCGTGGCTAGCAGTCTTAACAGAGATGCCAAAGAATAAATGAACATGGCTGCCCTCTAACTAGAAGTAGTCTTTCTAGGTCAGTGTTGAGACACACTAGGGGAAGTATGCACTCTCTGTTGCATGAATAAATAAAGGATATCATTTCCATATCTAGGACTATTGATTTGACACTTTCACCATACTATTATTTTTTTATATATAAAGGCATTTCTGTCATGTTCCTCTCCATCATTTCCCACAAAATTCATATGCACATTCTCATTATTTCCCTTTTTAAATTACACACATTTTAAGCATTAAAAGCGGTAGGGGGAAGAAACATATCTTAGGGTCTGGAGACACAATTTCCCTTGCATATCATTTCAAGACACACATTTCATGGGCTCCACCATTTGGCACTTGTACTACGAGGGCTAATCCAGAATATTCAGTGTCAATGAGGTTACTATGATAAGAGTAAAAAGCACAACTGGGCTTTCCTTTGATCTGCAGGACCCTGAGAGTTTATTATTGAAACCAAAGAGGAAGGAGCATTATTAACGAATTTTGTGTGGTTTTATCTGAAAAGAGTGGGGGAGAAAATAACTGCCTTTTCATGCAGTGTAGGGGAAATAAATGTGAGTGTCTGATAAAAGTTGCTTGTTCAGAGGGATGTAGGTAACAATATTTTGTATTCTGTGGTTATTCTACAATCCTTTCTGTAACAGAGACATACAAGGGATGTTATACTTCTGCATTCTTGCTTGACATGACATTGTGTAATACTCTTGTTGGTCTAAATACACTTTGTGCACTGAGCTTGTATTACTTGTATTCCTCTAATGCTCATCAGATCTTTATTCCATATTATGGTTATTGACTGGACATTTCCAATGCAGAGTAACGATATTCTAGGAGAGCTTTCAGGCGCTCCTGGGAGAACTGTGTTAAAAATCTGCCACCAAATTAAGACTAGTATCTGCCCCAGTTCTTCATTTTGAAATTGGAACTAAGATCTCACACAATGAGTCACAATTGAATTCTCTTTATAGTGTTATTAGAAACTTCCATCCCTTCCATGACTATGAGAAAAGAGCCATTTAGGCTCCTATTTATTCATATTATCTGTTTACCTAATTTGAAAATATAAACTCTTTTCCTAATTGCATGATCTTATTGAGGGCACAGCTCTCTTCCATTCTCCAATCCCTCTCCATTGTCTTGCAACTCTCTTGTTGAGTCTTGTTTATATTGGGGGGTGCCAAGCACACTTTTGGGTATTGTAAAATATTTAATAATAGATTATGGGGCAATTGTATTTGTTTCAGTGTTTTTAAATGTCCCAGCTACAATGGGCATACAATACTCTGAATGCAGAGGAACTGATGTGGTTCTGTTGCCTTGAAGCAGATGGCACTTACCACCACACAGGATCATGTGGGAGTTTACACAAGAGGTCTGCATCCCTTAAACCTTCGCCATTTCGAGCGATATTTTTCTGTCAGATTGTATCTGGCATCTCTCCGTTAAGCCACCTAACGGTACTACACACCCTCATAAGGGGTGTGTACAGAAGTCTGAAAAGGAAGCAGAAATAAGGTTGTGGTGCATAGTTCATGGTGGTTGTGGTCATGGCAAGGCATGTGTATCAGAGGTGGGAAAGAAGGCGTGTACAGTTAGATGGCTTAAGTCTTCCAAAAAAAACCCATCCCCACCCCATATTTCAAAATAAATATGTTTGCTCAGAATAGTCAGAGACTAAAAAAATGAACACATCTCAGGAGAATAGTGCTTGGTTACAGGAAGTTGCTTGTGAAAAATCCAAGTGTCACCCTCACAATCAAGATATCATGAGCTATCATCTGCAAAAATGAGCCAGCAGGAGACTATCTGCCAGTTCCGTCTATGGGATTGTGTATCTCAGATCTATAATGGCTTACTTGAGGGTGTTCCATGAGTACACAGCATGCAAGTCGTTTCATGGCTTGATCCTGCTAGGTGCTGAGGATTGCCTATAGGATGCAAAGTCCTCTCAACATCTACTGTTGACTTAGCTTCCATAGGAGTTGATGGCACTCAGCACTTCAGAGGCTCAAGCTGTAATAAAAACCACTGGAAATCATAAACTTAGGCAGAATATTCAGGGAGGGTGCAGCCACCATTTCAGTCCTTATGCCAATGTTAGTACCATCCTAGGCTGTTTGATCTTGGTCTGAACCAAAAGTCCTGATGCTGGATTTCTAACATTCCACAAATGACTTAGATGGAACTGATATAGACTTATGAATGCCTCTTGACCTAGCTGCTTGCCTGCGAGTCTTGAGAGAGATGAAACTGTGTTAGAACAGAGAGAGAGACAAGGTGGGTGAGGTAATATTGTTTATTGGGCCCACATCCTGTTGGTGAAAGAGACCCGCAGAACAGCTCTGTGATGCTTGAAAACATGTTTCTTTTACCAACAGAATTTGGTTCAATAAAAGATATTACCTTACCCACCTTGACTCTCTCATAGCCTGGGACCAACATGGCTACAACAATATTGCTTCAAAGTCAGTTAAAAATAAAACCCACCCTTTTACACAAATGGTCCTTTCAGTTCTGCAGATATTTAGATTGTCACATACTTAATCATTTTCCATGATTCTAATGCCATCTGTGTAGTCAATTTGCTATTCTGTTTGACATAACTTGTGTTTTTAAAATCATAGAATACCAGGATTAGAAGGGACCTCAGGAGGTCATACTAATCCAACCCCCTGCTCAAAGCAGGACCTGTCCCCAGACAGATTTTTGCCCCAGCTCCCTAAATGGTCCCTTCAAGAACTGAACTCACAACCCTAGGTTTAGCAGGCCAATGCTCAAACCACTGAGCTATCCCTCCCCCCAAAATAACTTGACTGACTACATAAAAGTACTCTCTTTTTATACATGGATGAAGATATAGCATCAGGAAGGGGAGAATATTTCAACAAGGCATGAAGAGATGCTAAATGTTGTTTTAGGATACTACTAATGCATAAAGTGATCATATTGCTTTTAGACAATCTTGGTCTCCAGCGCACTTGAAAGGAAGTGGAAGACTTTAGTTGTATTAATGACACTGTTTAATGTTGCATGAGAGACTTAGCTGAACAGGATGACCTGCTGTGATCTCTGAACCCACAGGAAAGATAATTCTTAAGAGGATGTGTAAACAGACCCTGATCTGTATTTAATTAACAGTTCAATATATGGGAACTTCTTGAAATATATTATCACGTAGCTATTTTTGTATTGTTAAGAGCATACTCTAGAGCAGCATATGGGGTTGTACTGGTATTTTGAAACTGAAATGAATAACAATTATGTATTCACTTTACAAAGCAAACTAGTTATTAGAGATGGGCTAGACACAGTTCCTACCTAGCACATGGATATAATATGTACATGCATATTTTGCCATGGGTTAGTAGTGTTCAGTCCATTTTTAATAGCCAAGAGACTTCTTATTGTATTTTAGTTTTTGGAAGAGTAGGAGAAGTGACAGAGCTTTTAAGATTTCTCCCTGTGGTCATTAGTTAATATAAATTACTACATTATATACTTCAGCTTTTACAAACCCACCTCAGCTCAGGTCAACAGCAAACAAAACTTAACTCTCTTCACTCTGAGGACGCACTCTGTGTGTGTGTGTATGTGTGTGTGTGTGTACACACATCAATACTTTATTTTTTGGCCTACTTCCTCAGACAAGTCATATTCACAAGACCTAGACTGAGATCCTGGCCCATTGAAGTCAATGGCAAAACTCCCCTTTGACTTTGATGGGGCCAATATTCCTCCTCTGGTTTCCATTAACTCGGTCAGTACCACTCAACCTCCACATGGACGATGGAGAACAGGGGGATTGCTTACCAACACAGTCTGCTTCCATAAAGGTTTCCTCAAGTTCAATCCCTTTCAATCAGCCTTTTAAAAAAATTACAGAAGAGAAAAGGTGACTATAAAGACAACTTGAAAGTTAATTCAAATCTATTACCTCCCCCCACGTAGTATCCTGATAAAGAACAAGGCCATATCAAAGACAATTCCCCTCTTAGGGTCATTCACAGATGAAAAATCTGTGGCACATATAGTGGATCAACCCTACCCTATCATTTTCTTGCCCAAAACAGAGCTTTATTCCTCCCAATATTTCTAAAAATGATTATATTGAAACAATATTGAATTGATAGATTTATTTGAAATATTTTCCTCCTGTTAAATTGGTGATGAATCCCATTAACAGGGCTTCAGGAATTTGCTAGCAACTACTCTCCAGAGCATTATGACATCTACTAGTCAGAGGGAGATAGTTATAAAAGATCAAAACGTGAGGAAGGTAGGGCCCCATCAGTGAGGTCTAGGCACAGTGCCCTGATGAGCAGCCCAGTGTCCCTGCTACAGATAAGGGAACTCAGAAAATGACTTGCAGATCAAGCACTTCCTGTGTGAAAAACTGCACATTTATTAATTACTGCGGATCAATGCCTTATGTGACAAACTAAAGTGGGTTTGAAATCAAAAGAATCACTACTGAAGTCACATTGGTAGAAAAATTATTTCCGAAGTAATTTTAAGTTACTACAAACAGTGAGATATTCAAAAGGAAAGAATAAATATTGGTAAAACCATTTGACCCATATTGCAAAGGCTCCAGAGGAATTTTTGGAAAGTTTCTGTTTCAGACTTCGTGGTGTTAAAGGTTCATATAATGGTTTGATTTTATAAAAGATGAACCACACTGCCCAGCCATAATGGAAACTCTTCTTCCATCAGACCTAGAGAACTGGATGAATATTCTTAGAAAAAAAGAAAGAGCTGGAGTAAAACCACAAAAATTGGAAGGGAGATTCAGGACAGTACATTTTTTAATCTGCCTAGATTTCAAATTGCCGGTGTTACTTAAAATAAAAATGTCTAAGAATCAAATTCTGGCCTTTGTAAAGCCCATGTTGTCTTCAATGGGTATTAAATCTATGTTTTTGAGCATCCAAGTTGGTTCCAAAATTGTATCATACTTTGTATGCGATAGAGAGGTTTATTTAAATCCAGGGTAGAAAAAAAACAAAATATTTGAACAAACAGGCTACCAAACCAAAACATGTCTGATTGGAAATTTCAAAATGTCTGAACCTCATGTGTTGCTGCTGTTAATTACATCATTGTTATGAACTGTGAAAAGGGTGTAGTAAATTTGCTGATCAGAATATTTCCTTTTCCCTCTGTGTATCCAGATGAAGGGTTATACCGTAGTTCACGCAGTAAGCAGTTTGCCAGATTAACTTAAAATACCTATTACATTGTTCTCATTGAGCCAGGGAAGGGATCAAGTTCTGATCACTGGAAATTTTCATGAATAAAAGATGCCTCATTTACATTCCTTGCTGTGTCTGTGCAGGAATTTGGTTGGTTGCCAATATCTTAATGTCTTGAAAAAGCTGTAGGTCATTTTACAGCTCAGCGTTTAATGGCATCATGTTATCCAAACCTGATTTAATCTCTGTTTTTTAGGTTCACAACATGTGAAAAATAATGTAATTTTAATGACAGACACAATATATTGAGTTTTTGCCCTGAAACCAGTGGTGACATTTAACGGGGCTGGACCCCACCCCTGACCTCAAGGTTTTTGCACATGCTCTAAATTCTATAGGCTACAGAGCCGAGGGGACGTGGCCCAACCACTTTTAAGCAGTGGCCCCATACTAAATCAGTACAACTGCTGCTAGAGTGGTCCAGAGCATTGCTCTGGTGTGCACTCGTAATGCCACTCAAGTTTGACCAGCCCACCTCTCCATATAGGCCAGGCCAAATGTCAGTGAGTGGCTTTGTGACTGAGTGCACAGGGTCACAATGTCATTCAAATTTGGTCTGACTGCCCCTCCATCCAATCTGAGGCACATAGGTAACCCAAGGTAACCTGGCACAGAGAGAGTCTGTTCCTGTATAGCAAAGTGCAGTGGATTCTGCTTAGAACTCAACTCCTGGTGGTTCACACATTGTGTGGGTAAGAGAGCGTGAGACTCCCTGACCAAGGGGTCCCTGTGGGGTGGAGGAGGAGAGATGAGGAGAAACTGGAACAGGGTCCATGCTGGAGGGTGGGATGGTGGCGATTGGAATTCTCCCCCCCCACACACAACCCCCCACAAAGAAATATCTGAATTGGTGCCACCACCTAAATATGTCCTTGTTGTGTGCAAAATCCCTGTAACATTATTTATGCTGTGACATACTTTTGGTGAAAACATTCGCTGGTGCTAATAATCGATTGTTTGGATTGCCAACCTTGTCAAAGGGCAAAGAAAAGCATGTGCATTTTGGATTAAGCAGAATTATACGGAGTTACTATTTTCATTAAATATTATGGAAAACAGTAAGATGAAGTCAGTTTGTGAGCAACCTAATGGCTAAACTCATCTGTAACAGAATTTATACTCTATTGACTAACTGAATGAAAAAGTACACTTGACATAAATACACAACCCTGTTTGTATTCATAGCAATGGAACCTTAGGAATTTGTATTAAATGGAGCAGGAGTGGACTTGGTATTTTTACTTCTTTTGTTCAAAGCATGTGAAAAAGCCATCACTAATACCATAGATATAGTTGTTTTAGGGACTGGAACCCAATTTGGAAAAAAGCAGAACGGAGAAAAACCGAAATCCAAATCTCAGACCCAGTTGAAATTAAGCCCTTTGGGAGATTAGAAAAATCTCAGAAAAATACTAGCTCCTTCTTCTCCTGGACCCCTGATTTTTGGCAACACCCATTCTGGAAATTTCTCTCAGAAGTCTTAGTCTTTGCTCCCATATTCGAGGTTAGCTATTGTTTTAGTGAGGGTTTTGGAAAACTTGCTGGGAACAGATTTGAAAGCGTTCTATTGATGGCACTAAGGGCATATCTACACTTGCCATTTCAAGCACAAAATGTTCCTTTTTTGTGCAAAAACAGTGGGAGCATCTACAGTTGTTAATGACTTTTTGTGGTGAAACTCAAAAGTTTCAATGCAAAAAGAAAACCACCTTCACAAGAGGCATATAGTTCTTTCCGCTGTTCTTTTTGTGGTGATGTGAAAGTGAAGACATGTTCTTCCTGTATAAACACCTTTTGGCCACCAGAGGATATCCCACAGTTCCAAAAGTGACCACTCTGGCCAGCACCTCTGCTGCTTTGATGCCAGGTAAATGGACATCCGCCTCTCCCTCTGTAAAGCCCCGGGAAGTTTGAAACTCCCTTTCCTGTTGCGAGCGCTCATCTGGCCAGGTGACCCTGGCTGCTCCACGTAGCAAACGATCCCCTGTTTGGAGCAATGCCAAGCTACTGGACCTGATCAGTGTTTGGGGAGAGGAGGCTGTGCAGTGCCAGCTGCATTCCAGCCATAGGAATTTCAATATCTACGAGCAGATTGCAAGCAGCTTGCTGGAGAAGGGGCATAACAGGGACAAACTGCAGTGCAGAGCAAAGATGAAGGAGCTGAGGGTGAAAAAGACCCCCCCCAAGTGACACAAGTTACAGCGACCTAAGTGTTGTTCACACCGGTGCTGTGTCGGCAGGAGACGCTCTTCTGCCTACATAGCTTCTGCCTCTTTCTGAGGTGGAGTAATTATGCTGACAGGAGATGCTCTCCCATTGTCATAGTTCATCTTCACCAGATACGCTACAGCGGCACAGCTGCATCGGTACAGCTGCGCCAATGTAGCGCTTCTATGGCGGACCTGCCCTAAGTGATTTTTACAAGTCTTTTGTTGTTGCTTATAATTTAAGAGGTATAATGAATCCCTCTCTGAACACAGCTTGCAGGTGAGTGAATTGATTAAGGAAACGTTATCAGTTGAACTGATTATAGATTACTAGCCATTTGCTCTTTCATGTGTTTCTATATTTTTTTTATTTTAATAAATTCGGATGTTTAAGCAGATATTTTCAGTCATATATACAACCTCCCATCTACATCACAGAGAATAATGCTCACTGAGCAATAACACTGATCAATATAAAACCAAATTTGTTTCTATTGACATGCAATCAGCGGTTCCAACTTACCCCATTTGAAATTTGTTTAACTATAGCAGGGATAACTCTCTTACTCCTGCAAAAAGCACCATCAGATTGTTAATAACTACAAGTTATCAGGGCCTCAACTTAATCTAACAATCAGAAAATCCAGAAGTACAGCATCCCTTGATGTAGCTCCATGTTTGGCCCTCGGGTAGCACTGACCCAAAGGAAAAGGGCTCGACTAATGGGGGGATATAATAGCGGTCTATAAAATCATGACTGGTGTGGAGAAAGTAAATAAGGAAGCATTATTTACTCCTTCTCATAAGACAAGAACTAGGGGTCACCAAATGAAATTAATAGGCAGCAGGTTTAAAAAAACCAAAAGGAAGTATTTATTCACACAATGCACAGTCAACCTGTGGAACTCTTTGCCAGAGGATGTTGTGAAGGCCAAGATTATAACAGGGTTCAAAAAAGAACTAGATAAGTTCATGGAGGATAGGTCCAGGATGGGCAGGGGTGCAAAACCACGTACTGAAGTGTCCCTAGACTCTGTTTGCCAGAAGCTGGGAACTGGTGACAGGGGATGGATTACTTGATGATTATCTGTTCTGTTCACTCCCTCTGAAGCACCGGGGCACTGGCCACTGTTGGAAGACAGGATACTGGGCTAGATGGACCATTGGTTTGACCCAGTATGGCCGTTCTGATGTTCTTATGTGTTGAAGCACCAACACTATGTCCTGTTGTACGAGGGGTTGTCGGGTTGGTTGGGGTTTTTTTGGCACGTCTCCCAACCAACTACTGACTAGAGCTGCCCAGAAAATGGAATTTCCCTCCTGTAGAAATTATTTTTTTAAATTGTTTTGTCCGAAATCAGGATGAAGTAAAAAATTCTACATTTTTTATGGGAGTAAAAATTCTGAAAAATTCCATTTTGGCTCCCTCAGCAGCTGCCTCCCTGTGCTGTGCAATTCTCCAGGGAGCTGTCAGCTTGGGGATTCAGGAAAACCCGAAAGGCAGCTGTCCAGGGAGTTGGGCAGCCTAGGAAGGTGCTGCCTGGGAAACTAGGGCTGGCAGGGAACTAGACCAACCTGCCTGCCTGTTTGGTTTCTGTCAAAAGTTTTGATGGAATCAACATATTTCCGCACAATGTTTAGATTTAATCAAATCAGCATTTTCTGGTGGAAAAGTGTTCAGTCCAAAAATGTTTTACTAGCTCTACTACCAACCTAGTCTAATGTTATTTCTTTTCAAAGATAAGATGTGATGACATCCCCAGGAAGGCACATATAACAGGCCCTCAGCCTTTTTCATACTTCTTTATCTTTTAATTTTAATCATTGTATTGTTTTATCTAGTAAAGTAAACAGTGTATCACGATAAAATGGTTATCGTGGAATGAGTAAATTGATACAAAATAGAAATAAAAGATAGGCACAATAGTGATTTGTCAATTAGCAAAAAGGCACAATGCATATATTATTTGTGAAAGGTGTTTGTGTTTCTTTTAAAAATGCCTGTATTTCAGACAACAATATAGCTTGGGAAGTAACAGTCACAGTATGGGTTAAATGAATAACAGAGTAAATAGGGATATAAAATTAAATATATTAAAAATTGCCAGCAAACATGTCACTTTTGCTCTGGGGACTGCAATAACTGATGAATTTTTTGCCTTTTTTTCCACAATTTTTGCCTTCTTTCTTTTAATTTTCTTTCATGAATTTAATTTTACATATTAAATATGCAAGTTTATGGTCTGTCTCTTTTGGTATCTTAATCTGGCCACTGTTTTGCAGTGCACACTGAACTGTAGTACACAAATGAGAGAAAACTAGTCATGCATTGGTGAAAGAAAGATTTGATGAGTTCATTCAATGATATCCAATCAGTAGAGGGGAAATTACATTCTGAGCATCTTTGTTCATTTAATCCCTGTAAAATTCACATGCAAACCCAGTGGAATGGCATGTTTTGCTTGTCTTATCCATAGGATCCTGTGGAAGGATCTATCCATCATCCAAAACCTCATACAATACATAATGTGAGTAAACATGAACTGGATTCTTCAGGACCTTGGCCAACAGTACAATGAGGTATAATGACATTTCTTCACATACAATTGTCCTGCATGTCTTACCCCTTGTAATTTAACTTTTGACAAAAGTAATGTGCAGTAAACTCTTTGCAAGTGGTAATAAATGCTCCATGTCCACCCATCCCTAGCACAGATGTTCTGCAGAAGTTTTAGAGACTGTTTTGCAAGCACTCAGCCCCTGAAGTGAATTAGCAGCATACTTGCACTGAAAAATGGGAAGAGTGCTGTTTAGTGTTTGTTCCCTTGATTATTTACCATTTCTTTCCTCCCTCTCTGCTCCCACAAAGATTCCCAATGCACAGCTGGGCCATGCTGCATGCTGGGGTCCACAACTCGGATCCATGATCATATGTTTCCCATTCCTCCACCAGTTTTTAATCTACAGCATGATTTTGCTGTTAAACCATGGTTATTTTCCTTAACAGTCTCTGTTAGTGGTCTCTGTTGAAAGCTTTTTAAAATCTAAATAAATATAGGCACTGTGCCCTCAGTACCTTCTCTCATTAATATTTTCAAAGAACTCTAAACTGGTTAGAAAGCCATGATTTCCCCTATAGAACATTTAGTCAATCAGGCTATACTCATCTGACCTTAATTAGAATCACAAGCTCCTTCCCCAAACCCCCATGTGAGAAAGATCCTCTGTAGCTTCTTTTTAAAAATAGCCCCTCTGTTAGCCACTTTGTGAGCTTCAAGAACAGTAGCTGTTCTGGATACTATATTGTATATCCTCATCAATCTCTCTGCTATTCGTGCTAATAGTCTCTTCCTCAACACAGGCCTTTAATCTCAGACATCTCATTTGGAATCCAAGCAGAGTGAAAAAGACTGTCTGGTCTCTAGTATGACAGCTGAAAAAGGTTATATGTAATGAACTCAGATAGTTTCAGTGAAGCTGTCCATCTCTTAATTCAGATAATTCATCTTTCCCAGATTGGCAGTAATTCAACAGCCTCAGTTCATATAAGCCCAGGCTTTAAAAGTCATGTGGCTCTTCCGTGTTTCAGAAGAGTGTATTATTAAGTTAAAGAGCAATGGAGACAAATATTTCAGTGCAGTTGGCCTTTCACTGTCAGTTTTTTAAACTAAAACCATAAAAGTGACAGATAATGCTCATAATTTGGTGACAAAGTGACCTCGCAGCATCAGCAGATATCACAGACAGTGATCTATTAATGGCACAGCTACTGATCAGCTATATTCCTCATCATATAAATGCTGCATAATGTAAAAATACATAGAACAATGTGGGTGCAGTCAAGAGTTTGGAAAGACTCTGAATTATTTTAATACATCTGTTCTCAGAGGATACCTTGATATGAGGAAGTAGTAGAATAAAGAAATCTCATAATATTGCTCCTTATAAAATAAATGTAGCAATTAATTCAATAGAGGAATGATCAGGTCCAAATATTTAGACTGATTCAATTCATCAGCATATTTATTAGGAGTGATTTTATTTGAATATGCCTCAACCAGTGTTTGCTGTGACCTAACAATACAAATGAAAAAAGCTAACCCACCAAAAGAATGACAAGTCTTCCTGGTTTGATGATGAGGTAAAAAACATCACAGCTAATACATTAATAAAGTTACAAATAGGCCAATAAAACTTATCGCTGCAAACGCTACACTCATAAAAACCTCAAGTGTACATGCTCACGTCAGGAAACTGTATCCCACTGCCTGATTTATAATGGTAAGTACTTTATTTTCCCTCACAAATGAAGCAGTTGAGTTCACAATTATTGTATTTGTGCATATTTTACCAAATTGTAATGGGCTAAAAGTACATGGGCTAAATCCAGCTGTGGATAACGCAGCAAGGCTGCCATAGGAATCCTGCTAGCCCTGGGCAGGGCTCCATAGAGCGAGCTGAGTAGATATGTCACGGGACACACTTATTGACTGTTCTGAACTAGAGCAACATGAGCCACAGACTAGGGCATTGGCTGGTAGCAACATATGTGCTAGCAGCTGGGGGCTGAACACTGTATGCTAGCCAGCAGATCACAGCTTCTCAGGGACATTGTGCATCAGTCAGTGTATTAGCCGGCCCTTTTAGCTGGTGCTGTCTTGAGCGTCATGGAGATATACTTCCCTGCTGTTTCTGTTACAGAAAGAGGCTTCCTAGATCTTCATCCCTACATTTCCACACCAGTAAAGTACAGGGAATGATGAACACCTATATAGGCTGATAGCTAATAACTGATACAATTACTACCTGAGTGTTTCTGGTTCTGGGCAATGGTAAAATGTTATTGTGCAGGTCGTGTTAGAAACTTAACTGTGAACTCCCTGAGATATTTTTAAATTATAACAGGCAATTAATGTTGTTAAAAGACAATATGTTCTCAGCCTTATCTACTTAAAAAGAAATATTTTAAAAATAGAAATAACAGCCTTTTTAAGCTCATGTAGCTCTAAACAGCTGGTCTCCGTCTATCTGTACCTTGCTACTAGTGATAGTTTATATTTGTATTACTGTAGGGAGTAGTGGCCTCAGCCAAGATCTGGAGCCCTTTGGGGGACAGTCCCCCATGAGGAGTGCTTGCCATCTAAAGAGACAAGGCAGAGATGGACGATTTTATTATCCCTATTATATAACTGAGGAATTGAAGCACAGAGCAATTAAATGACTTGCCCACGGGCTGTGTGGTAGAGTGGGAATTTGAACCCAGATTGCTTTCATCCCAATCCAGTTCTTTTACCACAAGAATATCCTCTTCTGTATCCATTTCCTGACCTTCAGTGGTGGCACAGCTGGGTTCTGCTTACACAACACTGGCTAATACTTCTGCAACTCTATGCACACCTGCACATGCCTTTTGTGCATTATCACCTGCATATACAGACCATAGAATTTTCACATGAAAAACTCATGTGTTCAAATGCACTTAGTCTGTGCAAGTTCCATCACTCGCATGCTCAAGTTTTGAAATCTATTTATCTGTGCATATTGGTGATAGTTCACCAAAAGTGTGTGCACATACACAAGAGGAAGCTGCCTTTTAAAAATCAGGTCCTATAACTTAAATGAAATGCTTTTCTCATTGAAGGTGAAATTCACCACATGTCAAGGGCCAGAACAATGCCTACGTGCCCCAGAAGTCTAAATTAAGAACTCAAAATAGGGCTTACATAGTGTATAGACCTTGAGCTGGCCCTCAGCACAGGGGCAGATTTCACCCTGTGCACTGAACTGTCCTATGGAAATATCACCAGTGGAGCTTGTAATTACCAACATAGCCACAGAGCGTGTGATTCTGACAAGCATTTTGATGCAGTGCTGTGAAGGAAGTGCAGAGATTCTGTTTTCATCTGTCTCTCTGGTGGTGTGGTGGAAAGGGAAGAGTGCAGCTGTCCAATGCCAGAACAAAATCTCAAGGTAGCAACTCTTGTATCCATGATCTGGAGGGAGGGGACCGCGAGTCAGTGCAGCACTGGGCAGACACTATGAATGTCACTTAAATGTCACCATAAATAATCCATTAACATTAGGGAGTAATCACTGTGATAAATTTACAAAATTTACATTTTGAAGGATTTCTTTGGGAAAAAAGTAGAAACGTATTTAAAAAAAAACGTAATTCATTAGTGGAAAACTTAAAACCACTGCTGTGCCCAGGATACATTTCCATGGTAAATTTTCAGACTGGTGAAATAAATGGTGCCATCCTCACTCTCATAATTCCAAACTCTGCCCATGATCAGCAAAGGAAATAAGGGTTGGCAGGTTAAGCTGGAGAATCAGAACTTCCAGAGACTGAATACAGTTCTGCTTACACCACTGGAAAGTGATTTTTTAATACTTGGATACCCTTGCACAAATTTCAAGGTTTTATTTAACAGTATAAAGCTAATGTGTGACATTGCCAAGCCGAATGTGATTCCATAGGGCTAGATCATGGGTTTACAATTCACACTAAATATGGGGCAGCATGCTGTTGCACTGCCTCTAGAGTATCCCAAGAAGAGGACTGTGACTTTAGGAGCCAGTGTCTCCTTTTCAGTATTCTTGCTGCTTTGGGGACAGAGAACACTGCACTGTGTATGATCCCCAGCACACCAGCTTAGCTGTGCCCACAGCCACTCCATCATACCCACCTACCTGGGAAGGGAATGTAGTATCTCTGCATCATGGTATCAATGTGGGAGTTCAGCAAAGCACCCCCTTACACTGCTATGCTAGCCAACCCACAGTTTGACCCATATTGAGAAACCATTTTCTCAGATCTAATGTAGAGTTCAGGTTGCTGTAGGAACTTTAACTCTGATTTTCCTGGTTTTTGAGGGTGTAAGCTGGTCCCATAATCTTTTCCTGATAGCACACATGGAGTAGAATCCATTGACACGTCCCCTGATAAATGTTTCCCTGCTTAATTGGGATGATCACCAGGGACCAGATCTGGTGCACTACATTGCAGTGATACCTACACAACGTATAAATGCCACACCGGGTTCTGCTTACAGCCTGTACACTAGAATTTGCAGGTGTAAACTGGTACTCTCCAGCAAAGGTTTCCTGCTGTGTTCCTCTTTGTTTATAGATTCATAGATTACTAGGACTGGAAGGGACCTCGAGAGGTCATCGAGTCCAGTCCCCTGCCCTCATGGCAGGACCAAATACTATCTAGACCATCCCTGATAGACATTTATCTAACCTACTCTTAAATATCTCCAGAGATGGAGATTCCACAACCTCCCTAGGCAATTTATTCCAGTGTTTAACCACCTTGAGAGTTATGAACTTTTTCCTAATGTCCAACCTAAACCTCCCTTGCTGCAGTTTAAGCCCATTGCTTCTTGTTCTATCCTTAGAGGCTAAGGTGAACAAGTTTTCTCCCTCCTCCTTATGACACCCTTTTAGATACCTGAAAACTGCTATCATGTCCCCTCTCAGTCTTCTCTTTTCCAAACTAAACAAACCCAATTCTTTCAGCCTTCCTTCATAGGTCATGTTCTCAAGACCTTTAATCATTCTTGTTGCTCTTCTCTGGACCCTTTCCAATTTCTCCACATCTTTCTTGAAATGCGGTGCCCAGAACTGGACACAACACTCCATCTGAGGCCTAACCAGAGCAGAGTAGAGCGGAAGAATGACTTCTCGTGTCTTGCTCACAACACACCTGTTAATACATCCCAGAATCATGTTTGCTTTTTTTGCAACAGCATCACACTGTTGACTCATATTTAGCTTGTGGTCCACTATAACCCCTAGATCCCTTTCTGCCGTACTCCTTCCTAGACAGTCTCTTCCCATTCTGTATGTGTGAAACTGATTTTTTTCTTCCTAAGTGGAGCACTTCGCATCTGTCTTTGTTAAACTTCATCCTGTTTAACTCAGATCATTTCTCCAATTTGTCCAGATCATTTTGAATTATGACCCTGTCCTCCAAAGCAGTTGCAATCCCTCCCAGTTTGGTATCATCTGCAAACTTAATAAGCGTACTTTCTATGCCAATCTCTAAGTCATTAATGAAGATATTGAACAGAGCCGGTCCCAAAACAGACCCCTGCGGAACCCCACTCGTTACGCCTTTCCAGCAGGATTGGGAACCATTAATAACAATTCTCTGAGTACAGTTATCCAGCCAGTTATGCACCCACCTTATAGTAGCCCCATCTAAATTGGATTTGCCTAGTTTATCGATAAGAATATCATGCGAGACCGTAGCAAATGCCTTACTAAAGTCTAGGTATACCACATCCACAGCTTCTTCCTTATCCACAAGACTCATTATCCTATCCTATCAAAGAAAGCTATCAGATTGGTTTGACATGATTTGTTCTTTACAAATCCATGCTGGCTGTTCCCTATCACCTTACCACCTTCCAAGTGTTTGCAGATGATTTCCTTAATTACTTGCTCCATTATCTTCCCTGACACAGAAGTTAAACTAACTGGTCTGTAGTTTCCTGGGTTGTTTTTATTTCCCTTTTTATAGATGGGCATTATATTTGCCCTTTTCCAGTCTTCTGGAATCTCTCCCGTCTCCCATGATTTTCCAAAGATAATAGCTAGAGGCTCAGATACCTCCTCCATTAGCTCCTTGAGTATTCTAGGATGCATTTCATCAGGCCCTGGTGACTTGCAGGCATCTAACTTTTCTAAGTGATTTTTAACTTTTCTTTTTTTCTTTTATCTGCTAAACCTACCCATTAGCATTCACTATATTGGGCATTCCTTCAGACTTCTCAGTGAAGACCGAAACAAAGAAGTCATTAAGCATCTCTGCCATTTCCAAGTTTCCTGTTACTGTTTCTCCCTCTTCACTAAGCAGTGGGCCTACCCTGTCTTTGGTCTTCCTCTTGCTTCTAATGTATTGATAAAAAGTCTTCTTGTTTCCCTTTATTCCTGTAGCTAGTTTGAGCTCATTTTGTGCCTTTGCCTTTCTAATCTTGCCCCTGCATTCCTGTGTTGTTTGCCTATATTCATCCTTTGTTCATGGCTTCTATATGCTATTGTGTCTGATAAATTATTTGATCATAAGCTAATACATTTATAACATGTTAATACCTTGTACGATGCTAACACTGTTCATGAAATAAAGTGAATACTTCCCAGCTCAATGTATTCTCATCTGAATCTCTGTCATATTTCTGTTTTCATGAGGGCATGCTAATGAAGGGTATTTCTACAGTAGTAACAACTGTATAGGGCAACAGAGAGTCCTGTGGCACCTTTAAGACTAACAGATGTATTGGAGCATAAGCTTTCATGGGTGAATGCCCACTTCGTCGTATGCATGACAGCAGAACTGTATAGGGTGTATTATGTTGATGCTAAAGCCACATGTATTTAATGTGCCAGACTGGCTATAGAATCACATCCGAATAGATTTGCATAGTATCATTATATTGTGTAGAAGGAATTGCATATGATGAGAATATGATCTGACAAAACCTGACAGTCCGTATCAATATGATCATGCTCTTAAGCAAGAGTGCGGGTGTTTGCTTGGAACAGCTTTTTCAAAACATTGCATCAAGGCCCATTTCTTGGGACCTTATATGAAGCTCATTGAAGACAATGGCAAAATTCCCTTTGTCTTCACTGGGCTTTGGTTCATTCCTTGAGATGGCAGGTGCACAGGCAGAGCTGTGCGGAGGCCCAGGTTTGGAGGATATCTGGGGTATTTCAGAGAGGAACTGAGTTTCAAGGGAAAAATTATGTATATGAAGTTTACAAAGGCCTGATCTTACTGTGCCTACCTCTATTCAGTGAAATCAATCCCTTGTTTCACATCAGCCAAATTTGTCCCATATTAGGAAGATAGTAATAATAAATAATTAGCATTTATATCACACTTGTCATCTTCAAAGCATCTTCCAAACATTCACTAATTAATCCTCACAACACTCCTGTGAGTTAGGGATATTTATCCCAGTATTACAGGTTTCATTATGGACTCTCAATCCACAAAAACACCCTCACCAAAACTTTATAAGTGTTGACTGTCCACCAGTACAACTGTGAAATAATCATCGGGTGTCTTAGGAACAATCCTGTCCTGATAATTCTTGCATTCTTTAAAAAATACATACTTACTTACTGCAAACTAATTAATTAAATAAGGCATACAGTAACACTACGGGGGTCTTCAGCATTGTAGTAAACATAAAATACAATGAAATAAGTGAATTTTAAAGCAAAAAAGCATAATTATTTAATATTTTATTTTATATACAAAATTTTGATATCAACATGATCTCGTCCGTGAATCTGAAGTGGTTTAACTGCTCTCCGTTGACACTGATTCCACCCTTCCAGTTCATCCACCTCATTACCATTTTGAGGTAGGCTGTGAAGAGTTTCAGGGACACCATGTCTCCTTGCTTCACACCTTTTTTGACCGAGATGTGAAGGGGCATGTCGAACAGAGTTATGCCATAGTGCAGTCAGAGTTTGCTGCTGACAATGTTGTATGGCAGCAAAACATGGGCGCTGATTAAGGTAGAGGAGCTTCTATCTTAAACAACAGCTGTTCGTCACAGAGAGGGCGACGGGAAGAAGAATTCTGGGGATTTCAATCCACGACTGAGTCCCCAGTGAAGTGATCAGACAGCAGAGTGGAGTGCAGAACGTTATAGTTGAAAACTGGTTCATCACATTTTACTATACCTGTCATATAGTTAGGCTTACTAACAATCAATGGACTGCAGCTGTCACCGAGTGGTACCCACGAGGACTGAAACAACAACTCAGCCGACTCCAAAGAGATGGGAAGATTTTATTGTGAAAAGGCATGGCTGTACATGGAGAAGGAAGGCTAGGATAAGAGAAGAGAATACGTGTTGGTTTACATACCTTTTCCAGCTCTAGCAGTCTTTCAAGGGGGCAGCTATGCATTTTCCAAATATAAAAGAATAGGTTGAGAAACTAGTTAATGCAGAGTCAGCTTTGAATAGCACCTTCATTCTTAGTACTTCAATCTAGCCATGAATTAAAAAAGAAAAACAAAATGAAAGTTTTGTTGCTGTTGTTTACTATTTGTTTCTGAAGTGTTAAGGGGACGAATTTAAGCTCTGCAAAAATTTTTGTCCTAGAAAAGCAAAATTATTGTTCCTTGATGGGAAAACTATTAAATTCAATATTTTAAGCATAAATGACTCTTCCAATAAAAGAAAAAGAAAAAAAAAAGCTTGTTTGATGAAAATGTGTTTCCTTTGCATTGTATTTCTAGAGGCAGTTCATGAACTATTCATGTGAATGGCTATTTTGCATGTATGACCTTAACATAAGACTACCCACTGATATTTTATCAACTAAAACAATAACTGTACTGACTTTCTACTCCTAGGGTGCATCTACACTTAAGCAGCATGTGGAGTACAGACACTGCATGCCCAGGTAACACAACTGTAAATAGCACTGCAGACAGGGAGACACTGATTAGGCAAATAGAGCAGAGTAGCTTGTCCTACATGCCTGAACCCTAGGATATATACCCTATACGGTTCTTTACCTGACCAAGCAGTGCCTCCCATGTCTATACTGCTATTTTTAGCAGTGTAGTATCCCGCTGCCTCCTCGCTGCTGGAGCCTTTCACTGTGATGGATAGCTACACTTACCCTACACACCACCGCAAGAGTAGGCACGTGTAGACAATGTTTGGGCTTGTCTACACTTACCGGGGGATTGACGAGCAGCAATTGATGCATTGGTGGTTGATTTAGCAGTCTAGTGAAGACCCATTAAATTGACCACAGATCGCTCTCCTGTTGACTCCTGTACTCCACCGGATCGAGAAGAGTAAGGGGAGTCAATGGGAGAGCATCAACATCACATAGTGTAGACTCTGCGGTAAGTAGGTCTAAGCTACATCAATTTGAGTTACGTTATTCACGTAACTAAAATTGCGTAGCTTAGATAGAATCTCCCCTGAAGTGTAGACAAGGCCCAAGTTAATAGCCCATTCTATGTGTCCATTCAGGGGAGTAAGCAGGTTTAAGTATGCCCCTTCCCTCCCTCCATCCAGGGCACAAGGTGGTCGGGAGAGCAGCCTCCATCGGACTGCTACTCCCCTGTTCTGCAGGGGAGTAGAAAGTGAGTGGTCAGTAATCTGCATCAGGTGAAGGGTTGATGCATATTACTTCCCCTGGAGCAAGCACTTGGTCTGTTCCTTGACAACACAACTGTGTGCTGCCCCTTATTTTAAGCAGATTGTATCCTTGCAATGTAGTCCAGAGAGTCCAAGGACTAAAAACCAAATCCTGAATCCTAGCTATAGGTTCAAGGGGTTATGTAATCTCCAAGCATCTGCATAGCCAAGTCCTACACAAAATCAAACAACCCTGTGAACTGATGGCCTGCTGTGGATGAGATGGAAATGAGTGGAGACCACAAACAAGGGTGGCCTTCAATCTCCTAATCAACCTATTTTACTATAACTCAGATTAAATAATTTCTTCCACTGGTGATCCTGAAAGGTAGTATCTCCCTAATGCCATTCCTTAGCACCCCAGTTACCATAGCTGAGTCATGGTCTTCAATTTATAAGGCTGAGGAGTTTAGCAGTCACATGGATGTTATGAAGCTGACTGCGACAGAAGGATTCCCCACCCAGGGCCCCAACAGTATTCAGTGGCTATGCAGCAGAGCAACATCTTGCAGCTGTGACCATTTCTGGGATGTGGACCCAGGCTGGGTTTTGGATCTCAGAATTTTTCAAGATGTTACATGGCCTCTTATTTCTTAAATTTAAATCTGTAAAGTCTGATACTAGAAATACTGCTGTAAAGCAAAGACTATAGTTTGAACCTGTATCCAGAATTCCCAGAGTTGTAGGCTATTGAGATTCAGTGATTTGTTTTGGGTCCATCCCCAGTCAGAATTAGGTGAAAGCATGAATTTTACATAATTTTGATGCAAAACAATACAATTATCCCAGGTTCATTTGAAAAGAATCCCATGGTTTTTTTTCAAATGCTCAGCAAAAGTTAACAAAGTTTTTGGTCTTGAGTCTCAGGTTTCAGAATCAGGTAGCATAGAACAGTAGAATAATGGAAATGTAGGGCTGGGAAGGGACCTGGAGAGGTCATCTAGTCCAGCCCCCTGTGTTGAGGCAGGAACAAGTATACCCAGGCCATCCCTGACAGATGTTTGTCTAACCTCTTCTTTAAAATCTCCTGTGATGGAGATTCCACAACCTCCCTTGGAAGTCTATTCCAGAGCTTAACTCTCCTTATAGTTAGATATTTTTCCTAATATCTAACCTAAATCTCCCTTGCTGCAGATTGTGTCCTTTATTGCTTGTCCTGCCTTCAGTGGACATGGAGAACAATTGATCACTGTACCATTTATAAGACCTTTTAACAGACGTAAAGATAGTTATCAGGTTCCTACTCAGTCATCTTTTCTTAAGACTAAACATGCCCAGGTTTTTTTTAATCTTTCCTCATAGGTCATGTTTTTTAAACCTTTTAGCATTTGTGTTACTCTCCCTTGAACGCTCTCCAATTTGTCCACATCTTTCCTGAAGCGTGATTCCCAAAATTGGACATAGTACTCCAGTTGAGGCCTGAACAGCAGAACAATTACCTCTGTGTCTTACATATGACATTTCTGTTAATACACCTGATGCAATACAACTGAACCATTGTTGACTCATATTCAATTTGTAATACGCTACAACCCCTGATCCTTTCGTATTTAGCTATGACACCATGAGTATCTCTCCCAGACCTGAAGAAGAGCTCTCTATAGCTAAAAAGCCTGTCTCTATCCCCAACAGAGGTTGGTCCTATAAAAGATATTACCTCACCCACCTTGTCTTATTAAAATAAGAGCGTATCAAGTTTACAGCTTCTGCCCTAGCCCCTAGGCCAGTAACCCTCTCAAAAGAAGGAAATGAGTTTGGTTTGGTATGACTTTTTCTTGACAAATACATGCTAGCTATTACTTATAATCCTATTATCCTCTACATTTTTGCAAATTGATTATTTCATAATTTGTTCCAGTATCTTTCCAGGTATTGACTGATTGGACTATAATTCCCCTTTTTTCTCTTTTCTAAAGGTAGATATTATGTCTGCACTCCTTCCCTCTGGGAACTCAATCAACCTCCTTGAGTTCTCAAAAATGATCACTATTATTTCAAAGATTGCTCAGCTAATTCCTTAAGTACCTAGAGTGACTTTCATCAGACCCTGCCAACTTGAATACATGTAACGTATGTAACTTGTTCTTTCCCTATTTTGGCTTGTGTTTCTTCCTCCTTGTCGTTAATATTAATTGTGTTAAACATCTGGTGACAAATTACCTTTTTAGTGAAGTCTGAAGCAAAATAAGCATTAAACACCTTAGCCTTCTTGATGTCTTCGGTTATTAGCTCTCCTTCCCTGCTAAGTAGAAGACCCATGCTTTCCTTTGTCTTCCTCTTGCTCCTAATGTACTTATAGAACCTCTTCTTATTGCTAGTTATAATCATCCACCTAAAGAGGTAGAAGGTTAAAAACATGTGGAGACAAATATATCCTCTTGATGCACCCCAAAGCAAATTAAAAATAAATCCTAATTTGCTGTGTTATCTAGACTGTGGACCAATTCATGCAGATGTTTGCAAAATATGGATCTTCCCACAGAGAATAGATTTTTCTCATTTTACAAATTGTGGGGAAACTATTGTCCAAGTGCATTGTAAGCTAAATTACTTAAATAGTGACACCTTCGTTGCTGAGGTACAATTTGCAAATCCCAGGTATAAACAAGGCCCTCTGAGAATTGCCCCCTTTACATTATAGTGATACAATGTCAAATCATGAATAGCAAGCTTAATAAATCCCTTTGTGTATACATTGTATTAGACAACTCAACGTTAGCCTATTAGCTTTTCTTTTAAAATAACTGTGTAAGCATTAATTTTGCAATCTGATAATACATCTGTGTAGAGAAAAATATTTTCTTCTAACATTTATTTAAGTTTTTTAATGAATTTGCTTTCATCGTGTTCTGTGTTTGTTTTTTGCAAATATTTTAGTAAATGAGTTTATTGATAATAATGTTCATGGAAACAATGACTTTTACGCAAATATTGTTGAATATTCACTGAATGCAAATTTTAAATTTTGTATTCAGAAGTATTCATATCAGAAACCTGATCCTAAGAATTAAATTCATCATGTCGGTGAACATGAACATATCATATGATCTGTGTGTCCAGTCAAAGCAACTCAGTTTTGACATTTGAACACTTGCAATGAATTTTATGAATAATTTCAAATAAGGAATTAATTTAAAAATAAACATTTGGTTTGCAAGCAACTCACTAACAGAAAAAGAGTTATTATACACAGAATTAATTATTCTCCCAGCTCTACTCCTATATCACTCTGTATCTGATGATATCTGGCTTTTTTCCTCAATAGCAATGCTAGTTTATTGATTATTGTTAGATTTTACCAACAACATACAAGGATAATCATCACTGTTAGGTTGCAAGGCCTTGTTGCTAGGTCTGGAATGAGGCCTGGAGGCAATGCACTACCAGAAAGGGCTCCAAGTTTGAGAGACAGCTCTTGTTCCTTTTCTTGTTGGTAGAGAGTTTCTGAGAGGGCTGCAAAGGCAGAATATTCACCCTCTGGGGAAAGAGAGTGCCTTGTGCTTTGCCTTTCGCCAACTCAGGAGCAGCAATGGTAGATTTTAGATGGAGTCATATCCCGGCTTCCCTAATTCTAAGGAACTCTGGCCAGAGTTTAGACTGATGGTGTAAGAAGGGGAGCGGGGGATTCTTTGGGCTGCAGGTGGTTCAGAGAACACTTGGAGGGTTAGAAAAGAATAAATAATAAAATCATTGTTGCACATAGATACAAGACAATTCTGAGTACTTCTCCCTAGATAAGTAACTACAATGCGAATGACTCTCCAATTTCACAAAACATGTCTAAAGACAGGCTCGCTAACATCTCTTCCTTGTCAATTTCTATTAATGGACGGTTCCTATTTTTTTAATTATATTAACAATTGTTGAAACCTCTAAACAGTAACATAAAGTTGTAGTTTTATGGTTTGTTGATCCATTTCCTACTAGACCTTCTATCTCCCATACTCAAACAAACGCCTCTTTTGCCCTTAGCACCAACAGATAATTGTGTCTGCTATTTTGCAATATATGTAATGTAGTTCAAACTAGACTTGGATGAAAAGAACAATGTTAGAAGTTTAAAAATGTGTCTGAAGTTTAAAATAAGCCTTTCCTAATAGTTGCCTAACAGTAATGAGCCAATAAGGAATATCAAAAGCTAGAGAGCACAATTCTCTGAGGCTACCAGTTCCTTTTATCTGACACTTGATAATTTACTCTAAAGGAACATCACTGGTTACTTTAATCATAGGTTAGTTGATCACTTTTCCCTCAAGTACCGCTTCAGAATAGCAAATCTTACTTTGTATGTTTGTGACTGTTGAAGGAGTTCTTGTCTGACGCTGCAGTTTTTAATCTTTACTGTAATATGTAGATTGATTTAAATGGGACTACTCATGTTCTTAAACTTAAACACGTGTTAAGTACCCGAATGAACTGGAGTCTCGGTAGCTTAGAAAAATCTCAGCCTTAGTGTGCACTTCATATCCCAGGGATCTTTGGTGAAATCCTGGCCCCACTGAAGTTGATGGGAGTTTTGCCACTGACTTTAATGGGACCAGGATTTCATCCCCCCTTGCGTTTATCTCTTTCTTTCATGATTTAATCTAACAGAAGTTTATTGTCAATTTAAAACAATTTTTTTTAGAATTTTTTGTTAAAAAAATAAAAGGAATAATAATTTAACATTGAGAAGAAACAGGATTTTGGCTGAAGGCAACTGTGGAACAGCTCTGATCTGGCAATGCTAGCCACATTATTCCTTTATGGTTCCCCCCCCCATGCTGTTCTTCTTCTTAAGTACTTATTTACAGCTCAGTAAAAATATCAGCTGTGGACATTATGAGCAGAATGTGAATGAGTAATTTTTTTTGTATAACATGATTCATTTGGTATAGAATAAAATATACACGCTTGCTCAATCTTTGCTTCCACCTGCCACATGTCCCCATACAACTAATATACAAACCATCTATTACATTTTTATGATCTTTTTTAAAAAGTGGAAAGATATGAATATTTCAGGAAGGTGGTAATGAGAAACGGAGTTTTTCACACTGGTTTGGAAGCAGTCTAGGTCATTAGTGACTAAAACTTATCATCTGGCAGCTACTCAGTGGTCTATACGAAATAATGTAGTGGTCTCTTAGTTAAGCTCCGTGTGAATAAGCAACTCCATTGCATAAATTTTATGACAGTTGGAACCACTATGGCAGTCTTTGCAGAGATGCTAAGGACAGTGAAGGCATGGGGAAGGGACTACCCTTCCATACCAGAAGATGGGTCCCATACATCAAGGGTTTGGCAAAGCAGTATGGGGAAGGTTAACTGTGTTGGATTAGTTCAGTGTATAAATAACAAACAACCCTTAGATCCACGAGTGCTACATTTACTTATGTAAAAACTGCAAATCACTTCTAAATTAGATAGTTCAAATCCATGTAAAAATACCACATATAGCTCTGTATCATCTGGATATTTCTCTCTGAATAAGATAAAATAAACCTTTTCTTGATACTTCACGATAGTGATAAATAACAAGAATTATTCCGTGACTAATTAGTATAACATCAGGAACATTTATCCTTTTCATATATATATATGTATAAAAAATTGCTAGACATTGTCTGAACTCTGTGGCGGATAAGAGGATGGGATGCAGAAAAAACACCCTGTCAGTAGCCATACTTGTTGTCAACGACTGAACAAGAAAACCAGTAACTAATCAGTTTTTCACTCTAACTGCTGAGGCTGCTTGTGACATTGCACTCCATATGTTTCATGGAAATATGCTTATGAGTGTGAATATGATGTAACTGGAATATGCTTTACGCAAAGGTCTCTTGTAAGTTATCATAACAAAGGTTAAAAACTACTGAATATATTCCTCCTATTTGTATGCATGTATCATTCTTGTATCTGAAGCTAGAAATATGAAGTAAAACTCTGAGGTCCTATTGTAATTATGCAAAGTGTGGGCCATTAATGGTGGTTTAATCTTGATGGCTCCCATTGACTAGGACAATTGTTTGTAAATGGTTTATTTACCTGCAAACCTTCCTATGTACCTGTGGGCCAACCCAGTAAGAATGGAAACTGGGGGGGGGGGTGTCTTACAGTGACATGTGACCATGTCACATGATACTGGATTCCATCTTAATCCTTGTACTTGTCCATTGATGAGGCGGGGATGGAGACAAGCACAAACAGAAGATTCCACCTTGTGCCAAAGCTATAAAAGGGGGTAGAGCAGGACAAACTGGGCTGCCAATCATGAGAAAACCCCTGCTTACCACCTGAGATGTCTTCTGGAACTAACAAAGACTTTACCGGGGAAAGGATTGGGCCCAGACTAGGAAGGAGTCCAGTCTGTGAAAGAAGCTTATTGGAACATCTCTGAGGGTGAGATATTACCTGTAATCAGTTTCTTAAAGTATTAGGCTTAGACTTGCGTGTTTTGTTTTATTTTGATTTGTAACTTACTTTGTTTTGGCTATTATTACTTGAAATCACATAAATTCTACTTTTTATATTTAATAAAATCACTTTTGTTTATTAATGAACCCAGAGTGAGTGATTAATACCTGGGGGAGCAGATAGCTATGCATATCTCTCTATCAGTAATATAGAGGTTGAATGATTTACGAATTTACCCTGTACAGGGAAACCCCGCTATAACACGCTCCATGATAATGCGAATTTGGATATAACGCGATCATAAGGTGGCTCCCGCCACCCCAAGCGCACAAAAAAAAAATAAAATAAAAAATACACCGGCCGGAGCACCGCCAAAGCACAAAAAAAAAAAAAGCGTCCGGAGCGCCATCGAAGCACAAAAACAAACAAACGAACAAACAAATGGCCCCACCGAAGAAAAACAAAAAAAGGAACGTGCCTTCCCCACTGCCTCTTCCCCCTACCCCTGCTTCTCCTTTTGGCAGGAAGAGCCTTTCTCCTCCAGCTGCTCCTCACTCTTCCTCTGCCCCTTGCACATCTCCCCTACTCTCTGCCCAAGAGAAATTGACCGGCATATCCATATCTCCAGACAGTAACTTCTAGATCTTGAATCATAAGTCTGATGAAGTGGAGGCAAAAAATATGCCAAAGTATCAAGCCAGGAATGTGAATATATAATACACAAAATGGAGCCTATAAACTGTAAAAACTTAATTGTAAATAAAACCACAATAATCTGAGAAGGTAGTATGTTCAGTAGCTAACTGTCACTTACAATTTTTGCTGTTAGTGGTAAACCATATGTTATTTCTCAAACAATTTATGGTTTTGCAATTGCTTTCCCAGGGGAAAAAAGGGCATCCGTTATACAAATACAGTGTACTCTGATTTAGGCTCAGATAAATTATTCTTTTGTAATATAAGAAATATAATCTGCTGGGAGAGCCAATTTCCATCTTTTAAACCTTCACTCTTCTAGGAATTATAGCTGTAAGTTACTGAAGTTACTATCATTCTAAAAAAGGAAAAGTATAATCATCACCCAAATTATAAAGTTAATCAATTTAATGTAAACAGCAGTGAAGTCTTATTAGCACATGTGCTCTCTAGCTATGAATTTACAGTTATTTTAGCTATTGGTATGGCTGAACATACGACTATCTTATATCAGTGTCTTCATGCCAAATAACAGAATTTATCAGCAAACAACTAATTTCAAATTATGTCACAATTATAATTTATGCAATCACTTGTCACAATGACTACTCTGACATCTTAGTACATTTGTTGCTGCAAGCAAAGAGCATGGCTACGTAAGATAGCCTAGTTTGTATTATTATTATTATTTCTTAATTGTACATCACTAGATATTCTTTATACACTGGGCCAAGACAAATGTTTGTTATTTGTAAAGAGAATTTTTTTCCCAGTAAGGCCCAAATCATGGCTAGACACATGTGTAGTGCAGTGGAGACGGGGTAAAGGGTTGTGCAAATCCCCTTGACTTCCTGGCTATATGGCCTAAATAAAAGCTGGTCAGAACTGCTGCTCCTAAGCACAAGGGGTTAAACAAGGGCTGCTACTGAAATGTAGGAGCAAGTTGAGCAAAAAGAGGCAGGGAAGGTGCGGAGTAGGTACAGACTCCAGACGTGTGGTCCATTTTTGTGGTCATAGACTCATAAGATTGTAAGCATCTTTCATACCAATCTGTACAGAAGGAACAAAAATCTTCCGAAAAAGCCAAACAAACCCATTTCCAAAAGGCTTTAGGCATATCCACCCTTTAGCATCAATAATAAATGGGACTACTATACTTGTGTGAGTATGTACTTCACAACATGAATAACTGTTCCACAATTGGGTCTGTGGGGATCCTTTAAGATGAAGGATGTTACATCAGAATAAGAGAGAATTAGTCTTTCTTAAACATTATTTATCTTTTATATTTATAGAACATAATATAATGCTGCAAAGCTCAGTTTTTAACACAAATCAACTTATAATACTCTGGAATTGCAAATATTTTGTTCTACCCACTAATTTACATAGTCGTTCAATATTTTTGGAATAAATATTTGTGACACACTTATTTTTAAAGATTTTTTTTTTAACTAATCATATTTTGGAGTGGTCCTTTCTCCTGGTTTCTGTTTCTTAAAACAACACGAGTACATTGGTTGGAGATGCTATGTCCATTTAGTTCTAATAGTTTTTCCTGATGAGCCAGCACTTTTAGCTTTTTATTGCACAATTCTAATTCCTTTCAGTATTATTCCCTGCTATTGCATGCTGATTGGCTGCCAATGTAGCATCAATTCTGGCCTAAGCAGACAGGCGAGTTCCAGTAGCAGCATCAAAGCCAGACTGGTAGAAAGATATCAAAGATATAATTGTGAGTGCATGCAGGTAGATTTTGCAAAAATACACAAATAGCTACAGCAGGCAGATTAGCAGGTTTTTTGCCTTCCTTTGCCTCATGGGGCATAGTCAGTTGCAGGTTTAAAACTAGTGTACATGGTCCATTCTCTGTAGCTTTAAGTCATTAAACCATGATTTGAAGACTTCAGTAACTCAGCCAGGTTATGGATCTATTACAGGAGTGGATGGTGAAGTTTATGGCCTGTAATATGCAGGAACTCAGATTAGATTATCATGATGGTCCCTTCTGACCTTAAAGTCTATGAGTTAATTCACTAGGAATTAAGTGACAAATTTTGCTAGATCAACAATCAATAATACCATTCATTTTGTGTTTCTCTTAATTAAATGCTCACTAGGTGACACTCTTATCTGATAAATTTTCCAAGCATTAATATTAATTCATGACACTAGTCTTGCGAGAACACTTTTAAATTAGCTGATTTCAACCCCTAGATACTGAGTTGGTCATTGGTCATCTTTGCCTGTCCTTCCAAAGAGTTTAAAATAAATATTAATCTGTGAAATACAATAATCTATGAAGCATGATTTATATTTTACAGTAAATTTCACTTGAGAATATTAGTCTTTGTTTGAACTAGGAGTTGAATGTTTTCATATTCAAGAGGGCTTGTAGGAAAACAGAAGTTAACTACAAGCAGAGCTGATAGACTAAAGAAAACACTTGAATACTTTCACACATGATGTTCCAATTACAGTGTCCTATTGTTTGCTCATTTATTTATAAAGCATTACCTGTGAGTATCTGGAGAACCATGAATTGTTAATACATACAGAAAGTTTAATGGATTTTGCATGAATTTGTCCACAAACACTTAATGGATGTGGATTATGCACTATTTGTCATTTGTTATTCTCTAATTTTAGAAACTGCAGATATCCAGTCAGGAGCAGAAAAAGTACAGTGTGACTCAGGTGACTAACACCACAACCATCAAGAAGGATTAAACAGTTGTCCAAGGGAGCAGTTATGAATGATCCACAGGCTAAAGACTTTTCATTCAGCAAATACTTGATTATCAAATACATTGCCAGAAATTAGGTTTGGTTCATGAACAATTTATGAACAAAAAATGGGGCTAAATGCACAGTAAATATTATTCTGAGTTGTTAATATGACCAGCTTCTATCTGCAGCTGCTATATTTAGCTTGCTGGGGGCGGGGAGGGGAGAAGGTACTTAGCATACTCTTGGGAGTCAACATGACAAGGGGCTCCTTACCCTTTCATTCTGATCTAATGATGCTAGAGCCTCATAGGAGAGGTGAGTGGTGTGCAATGGAACTTGCCAAAACCTTGAAGACTCCAGTAATTAAGTTTAGAGTTTACAGTAGGTCATTGCACAATAAGAAAGCAGTTGTGGCAGATACTTTTGGCTGAAGCCATGGAGAAGGAGATTCTACTATCAGAAATGAAAGGCGCAAAAAAGAACACAAATACTATTAAAAGGCCAAAATTAGCTCATCCTGTGGGTTACCCCATTAATATTAAATTATTTGACATGAGTTTCAATTTCAAATTACAAACCATGTAATCAGTTGGAAGATCTAAAAAATTTTCCCAGGCAAGGAATTTCCCTGCTTGCAAGATTTAAATAGCTTTAAATGATTGTTTTCATCTATCTTTCTTTTCCTGATACTATCATAGCCATTTCCAATAGTTTCTTAAAGAGCAAGTCAAACACTAAGAATTTTTTTAAATCTAATGCTAGACTCTAGCTATAATTGTTTGGAAGGAAGTGCTGCTGAAGCTGTGAGCTATACTTAGTAACGCAGGCCAATTTTCTCATGTCTTTTAGAGTTGCAAAGAACCACCTGGCTGAACTTGACAGAAAGCCAGAGAACAACTGTATGATTTACACCCACCACTTCCATACAAGCTGTGGGAATGTAAGCTTAACCACTGTTTTCTTATACAAAAGATTCTGAGAACCATTTTTCAAAAGATACCACTCTGAAAAAATTATTAAATATACTTTCTGTCCCCGACATTCTAAACATATGACAAGGATATAATGCCTTTAAGGAAGTGCTTGATTTTTTTCTCATAATACTTATGACATGTTAATATTTAGTTTAGACAAGAAGTAATGTAATGTATTATTTAATAGCGGGGTTCTAATCACGTAAGGCCTGATCCAACCCCCGTTGGAATATGTGGTAAGTCTTCAGACCCTGTATTGGACCATTAGATAGTTAAGTACAACCAAAGGCATTTAAATCATCCATCTATAAAAGGATTTGCATGTGACTTGTTTACGTGTATTAGCTAATAAACAATGTCATACCTCTGTTTTATAGATACTTATGGAAATGTATGCACTAATTTATGGAGAATTATTGAGTAGTATCAAGAAAACTGTAAATTATTCCCTTTGAAGAAGAAATACAGCAACAATAAGATAAAGACCATAGAAATGAGAGAGAAAAACAACATGGTAACTCATCGTCACCAATGAAATATTATGTTAGAAACATACTTATATAGTGCCTTTCATTCTTAAAGAACCCAAGTACTTAAAAATATGAATCAGATCAATACACAAACCAGTGCAACACTTACTCCAAAAGAAATTCTGCACCACTGCGTGTGCGCATAATTAATGGATCATGCATATTTTTAATTTTTTGCACAGAAAAAAGCTTCTGCTGAAAAGTTTCTACAGTTCTGCCTTTTTCCCCACCAGAGTGCTCTGTGGCACTAAAACACACCATCCACTACCAACCAGCTAGGGAAGAGAAAGAGCCTGCCTTCTTCATAGCACCTGTTAGGTCAGGTTAGGAGACAGGGCCTATGGGGAGACAGACAGCATGGGGCTTCTGGGGTGGTCAGACAGGGCCTCCAAGTTTACACCCAGGCTCCCTCTGAACAATTATTTCCTCTCCCTCAGCTCCTCCATTACCCCGACTCCCCCCAGCCTTTGCACTGCTTGGGGGGGGGGGAGGAGGGAGGTTTGCGGGAAATATGGTTCTGTATTCTAGTTTAAATGAATTAGTACTTAGAGTTCCGTATTAATATGCTTAGAAAGGAATCTTTTTTTCAAAAAACATTTTATGAGTCTTTTTTGTTGTCTCTATTGTTAGACATACTTGCTGACAGGTATTTTGAAATAAATGACTAAAAATAATTGAAACTGGTGCGATTGTATTGTGTTATTTTGACAAATAAAATATGCAGAATTTGAAAATATTGTGCGCAGAATTTTTAATTTTATGGTGCAGAATTCCCCCAGAAGTAAACATTCATGAAACACAATTCCCCCTGATCGCTGCAGTGTGCATAGGAAGCCTACATGTTGCACCATCCACAGCACTATTCCTCCTCTGCACTCAGCCTCTTCCATGGCTAGGGCAGAAGAGACCTTTTGGAATTGTTTGTAGCCCATCGTTATTAGGTAGAATCAGTCCCTCTGCTTCCTAGTTCAGCAGTGATTCAGCAGGATGAATCACCAGTACCACTTGCTACTGCAGAGCCTGAATTTTCTTTGGAAGTCTTCCATTCAAATATTGGCCAAGTATGAGCTTGTTTGTGATCTTGGACCATAGGCCAAGAAGGTCTGCTTAAAAACTGGGACTTCCACTTTAGGAATTCCAGGAAACTTCCTGACACAGAGGAAGTTGGGTGTTGGTAGATATACCCATTACTCTCCTAAAATGGAACTTTATTTGAGCACTCTGAAGTCTTAAGACTCATCCTGCTTTATTGCCACGTTTCCAAACAATTCACTGTGTGTGAAATGATGAGTCAAACAGAAGCTGTATAGCAGCATAAGCCTGATAGAATCAATTAATTTATCACATCACCACTCTTGGTTCTTTCACCATTTAACATGTAAAAGTCAACAAGAAAAATAAGTCAACACGAGGATGTGAAACAGCCAGGACATTGGGAAGACTCCTTGGAGCCAGCACCCGAGGAATGAAACCACAGGGGTCATCCTGTCTTTGGGGGAGAAAATGATGAGTTTTGAGAAATACAAGGACAAGAAGACATTTTCTTATCCATTCACTGAGGAAACACTTTGAAGGGGGGTCGGTATTCATGAAAACTTGGGTTTTCAGTCAAAACCAGGATCCAACAGCTCTGTCAGAGATTGACTGCCCAAGGGCAGAGAATAGGTGGAGCCATAGCTCTGGCACCATCCTCCAAGGAGGCAAAGATCTGGCTGGCCACATGGGTGGGGAGAATGATGCACCCTTAATGCAGTGTAGCGATGTATGCATCCCCAATGTGCACTGGGAAGCTCCAGCTGACATACTAATGGTGCTTCTCTGAGAAAAAGTGTCTCCTGTGTTCCTGGTAAACAGTGTGGTACTCCAGGTGATCTTCAGTGGTGCAACCCTGGTAATCACTTAGCAAGAGTCATTATTCTAATGAAGGAGAAGAGGTTATAGAGACTGATTTTAACCATTCATGACTATAGGTGATCCTTCGATATTAGAGTGAGTGCATATTGATAGGGGAGTTTGGGGAAATTTGCACTGATGATGATGATGCCCACAGCATACCTGTTCTGCTGTTCTTTGAGAACTATCAATCTGGCATGTTTTGTCGCCATTAGATTATTTTAACATGTAAAAAATAAAGAAAATGATAAAGGTGAAGATGTTAATAATTATAAGACATGATGCTTTTAGTTATTATTTTATGCTCATAGTATTGCACTTTCTTTTAAAAATTAAATGGATTACTTATGGACTTCCGGTCATATGTAATCATTCTAACTGGGCTCAGCCAAACTACTTAGCACTGCTTGGTATTTATAACTAACCAATATGCCTTAATATTTAAATATGTTGATGAAAATTTAACTGCAGTGTTTCCCTTTATAGTCACATCTCCAATCCTAGGGAGCTAATGCTATACCTTAACTGCTAAGTAAATCCTTGGCATTCCAAAGATCAAGATTTTAATACTCATAAAGTGCCTTTCAAAATATTAGTGTCAGGAGATAAGTAGATGTTTTCTACAATTCACAGAATTTTATATAAACCTCTAAGTATCCCCAAACCAACCTCTTTACTTATTTATTTATGTTTCACAATCAAGATGTTATTACTGAATTATAGGCAATAAGCCAGATCCTCCTAACTCACTCTGGCCAGAGAGCGGAAATCAGAGATTTTTTCACCATCTAATAACTGAAGAGTAATTGATTTAACAGTTTTAGCTCACAGGGGTCCATACTCCATTCCAGTCTTAAAACTGTGATAGTCCTGTTTTTTTACCAGATCAGATGATTGAGAGACATTTAGTTATAATCTATCAAACACAAGTAGAATGCTCAGCTACTGCTAAAATGCTGCATTTAGGTATATGTACAAAACAATGTTCTTTGGGTCATGAACCCTTGATTTATACCTAAGGTTATCTAAACATTTTAGAACTGACATTTTATAAAAATTTAACATCATAGTGGACACCTATGTACAGATAATTCAGGGAATGTACCATGGACACATACAGTATTTAAAGAACAATCTGGCTTGAGAATTAAACTATTTATATGGATTTTACAAAGTACAAACTAGATAATTTAGTAATGCAACTTTTATCATAAACATGCCCATAGCAATAACATAGTGAAGTCTCATCATGTTTGTAATTTTCTTTATCATAACATAAATGACTAAATACATGTGATGCCTAGGAGATATTAAATTCTTATTGCAATGGTAACAGTCTGTTATTCTATTCTGAAATAACTGATGAATCCCATACCAAAATATTACAGCATCTCCAAGCTCAACTATTCAAACATTGTAATGAATTCTAAATTGCTTTTCAATTCAAACATATTCACACCTCTTTTGGTGGCTATTCCCTGAACATTTGTGCTAATGGAGCTTTGACCACACATGTTTGGAAATGGCTGTTATTTGTGTGAATACCTGTATTTATATTACAAGTAAGGATATTCTTGCCCAAATATAGGCATTCACTATCACTCAGTCATGAAGTAGAAACAATCCCATGTGACTCGGGTGATCAGTCAGACACCATGAATAATGAATAGTCAAAGATATAGCCAAATTAAACCGTGGATGGACATCCTATAAGATGAAATATGCTCTACTTAGGTGTTTGACAATTGCAAACTAATAATTTCATAAAAATCAAAGGCTGCTGTGGAACTGGAAAAGGCTGCATTCATCACATAAACTATTTGTACTAGCAGTTTATCCAGCTTTAGACATCTAGTCATGAAGAACTAGGCCTTGAATTTTCAGAAAGATGCGTGGAAAAGAGCATGCATACAACTCTGGAAGAGTATGGGCAAATCAGGGATGTTTGAATACCTGTGTACATGTACATTGCCAACTTGCATGCACCAATTAGGCACACTTTTTAAAATCTTGGACCATGATATCCAAGCTATGATTTGTACTGATGGGTTCAGAAAAGCATCCAAAAGCTAACATGCATTCTGAATTTCTCTGGAAGTCTTATGAGAACAAACTTTCTTCTGTGATTTCTGGTACATCCTGGTTTCATCCAGGCTGGAAATCCATAGTACAAGCTCTTTTGCAGTTATGCCTGGAAAAGTATGCCTTCCTCTTCCCCCCTTGCATTTGCACGTGACAGTAGAGATCTGCTTGGACCTAATTTTTAGGCCTGATCTAAACCCAAGTCCAACCAACCCGAGCCTGAACCTGAGAAGGTCGAGTTGTCCTCACCATTGCTGACTCCTGCCCCTGAGATTGTGTCAGCTCCATAGCCAACTGAACTGAGCTTTAGAAGGTCAGGTTGATTTCTCATCTGACCCAGACCCAACACCTGTAGTAGGGTCCCACTGGTTTCAGAGCAGGTTGCAGTGATACTATTAGCTATTTGTCTGTAACCTTTTGAAAAGACATATTCTCACTCTCAATGGGAGGCATTTGTAGCAAGACCACTCTGCCGTACTCCTACAGGGAACAGATGCAACAAGACAAACCTGATCCTCATAAATACCTGCTGGGAAGAGTTGCAATAAGACTGGGAGCCAGAGATGCATCTTTGAAATATTGGCAACATCCACCTTAATTTCCTCCTCTGCATGAGCAGAAGAGAAGGGAGAGGTGATAATTCCCTGCCCTGGAATGAAACATTTAAGATCTGTCATGCCTTGCCAACATTATAAGATTAGCACAAAAAAATACACATAAAGAGGAGAAACTTATATTGTCTGTATTAAGGATTTACAGTCACTGACTTAGCTGAAACAAGGCAAATTCATATTGAATTTGTCTGTGGACAGAAAACTTGCACTGGTGGAGCACTGGGGTAAGCGCCATTCAATGTACATATGAGGATGATGAAGATTATTATTTGTATTACCGTAGTGCCTATGAGCCCCTGACGCTGTTTGAACACAGAATAAAAAGATGGTCCCTGGTCCAAAGAGATTACAATCTAAGGCTAAGGTGGGAAAACAGGTGGATACAGCCAGGCAGACAGGGAGCACAGGAAGACAATGAGAGAATATTGGTCATCGTGATAGGCAGTGGGCTCAGCACACCAGCTGCCTAGCTATTGTCAAGGCTTTTTGTTTTGGCTTTTGTTTTTGTTTGTGTTATCGTGGTGAAGAGGAGTTTTAAAGAGGGTTTTGAAGGAGGCTAATTGGATACTGTGCTTTGCGGGTGTTTTCCCAAGAGTGCAGCGCAGAGTGGAGGAAAGCATGAAGGAGCTTATTTGAAAATGTAATAAGTGGGACAAGAAGACTGGCAACATTGGCTTATTGGAGCAGGAGTCAGCATCATGATAGGAAATAAGAGATGATAGGTAGAGTGGGTATACCATGAAGGGCCTTGAAAGTGAAAACAAGTAGCTTATGTTTGATCCAATGGAGCCAGGGGAGCCAGTGGCTGGATACAAAGAGAGGGATGTGATAGTCAAAGTAGCGAGCTAGGAAAAATAGTGTATTTCCCTGTCTGCCCTGGGAGTTGCACCACTGCAGCTTCACTGATGACTGGCCACCAGTGACCCTAAATGGTGGCAAATCAATGTACCCAAGGCCTCTATTATAAGCAATTAATTTTTTTTTTTAACAAAAGTATGAAAATCCACTGAGATGTGTTGAAGCAATTCAGGACTTTCACTCCACATAAATAGAAGTTCACTATAACCAGGTTCGCTATCAGTTTCATATACTGAAATAAATACAAATAATCAAATGTACATTTTGAAAAAATTATTAACTCATACTGGAGTATGATATTAAAGCTAGAGTATGTGTGTGTGAAATACTTCTAACACAATGCAATATGCATCCTGATTGTCCACACAAAGTAATTTAAATCATTAGATTGTGAGCTCTCCAGACATCCTATCTGAATGTTTGGAAAGCATATGGTGCATAATATACAATACTATACATAAATAATTTTAAAAGATTAAAACAATTATTCTTAATACTTTTATAAACTTCATACTTCAATCATTTTAAATGGTTAGAACTTTTTAAGCCTTATCAGAGAACTTATTATGTTTATTATGTGTCAATAAAATAATTGCTATTCGACTGATTCATACAGAATTAATGCACTTCCTTTATAACATAGGAAAAATAAAGAATAATCTCTCTATATCTGGTAAGTGGGAGAAGTCTTGTATAGTATTACTTATGAATAAATAACACTTCTGGATTTATGATTTTTGGTTACCATGTGTCAAGGGGAAATTCTCCCTCTTCATGAGAGATTTCAGACTCCTTCAAAGGTGTAAATCTCATACAGGTGTTTTACAATAGCCATACTACTCGAGACTATGCTGTTGTTAGTCCTTATATGTCAAACCTCATCAATACTTGGAATGGAGAATTCTCAAGAAAGCCTACACATTGCAGGACATGGTGTTGATGATCCAGTAGGTAGCGTTCATCTCCCTGAATCAATCCCAAACCAGTGCCAGGCACTTAGACAGCAAAATTTTCCATCTTTCAGACATAAAGCTAAGATCCCATCCTCTTGTGGTCTTCACTTTTCTCATGGTACTCTTTGTCAGTGTAAGGTTGTTAGTTGTGGTGTGCTGATCAAATTCAAATGGGAAATTACAGTGGGTCAGATCCTGTTCCTATTGAAGTCCATCACAAAACTCCCATTTATTTAAATGGAAATGGGATGAAACATATTTTACAAACACAATATTCCTCACGTAGTTTTGGTTACATAAGATAATCTTTACTTTTTCTATCCCAAACTATTAGATAGAATCATGTGCTGTTAAATACCTGCTTCCTTCCACTCCAGAGGCAGTTGTATTTTCTTGGTAGAGGAAGTAATTCTCTATGACATATACTCTAAAGAACACTTTGGGATCATTTTTGAAAAGTGCTACATTATTATACTTTAAACCCTTATCACCATTCGTCTGGCTCTATATGAAGCATATGAAAAAAATATGCCTTCTCAGTTGGGAAGTCACTTCCCTCAGTTGTCTACCACCAGCAAGTCTATTAGTCTATTGTCCTTATGGGTATGATATAAGTCTTGTCAGTTTTCTAAGGCTTTTGCCTAAGCGATTGATTTTGGTGGTGGTATGTAGTTTAGTGAGAGCTTTTCAGGGTTATGCATGTTATATTTTAACATTGTTCAGTGCCTAGAGATTATTTGATGAATGCTTATCAATTGAAGAACATTTTAAAATTATCCTATATACTTCATATAAGATTCTCAGTTTATATATGTGGACATTTTTGAAAGGGTTGAAGCCTGTTCTCTCCTTTGTGATGGCGCAAATTGCAGTCACAGAATGTATCCTCCCAGAATTAATTGGGGGTGCATGTCATAGATCTCTTTACTACTTATTTACACCCACAATTCATGTTTGAAAAATGTATCTCAATTCATATGAAATAAAATTCCTCCTTGATAGGGGTGTTGTGAGGAGTAGATATTGTTTTCAAAGCACTTTGATGTAAAGTATTATTAGTGACCTTTGTATTGTTTGCCCTAAATTTGGAGCATTTTTTTAAAATAAAAGTTTCCTTTTAGCAGAAGTCATTGTAGTCGATATTGGTCCCACCTGTGTTCCCCTTTCTTATGGCAAGTGGTAACTGCTCACATGGGTAGTCCCTTTAAAATCACTCATATCTCTGATACTGCCTTCTTGTACAATCATCTTCTGGTCGTGTTAAGCATCTGGGGAAGGTTATCGGAGGCAGTGGTGGTAACTCAATGGTAACTACTCATAATGAGCAAGAGCTGAAGAATCAGTCCCTAAAAGCTAAATTGTGGCATGTAGGGGGTGGTGGGGGTGGTGTGCAGCCGCACCAGAAGGTATCCCAGATCTCTGAATGTCTCCCACACAAGATGGGTACAAATTATAATTTTTTTTGTAAAAAAATTTAAAATTATTTTTAAAATTCACTTTTTATTTAAATCTTTTTTTTTTAATTTGCAGGTTGCTGATTTTATCCTTTCTTTCCATTTCATAGTCATAAGTTGGAAAAGTGGCTGATTAGTATTTTTTTCTTGAATTAGTTTCCTAATTGTTATAGAATTTCAAATTTTCCATAGAGATGTTTTCTTCTTCTAGGAAGTTTTGCAGTTAAAATACTCATCCATGCTGAAAAAGACACATCTGGGGCCCCATTAGCATCTTAACTGTGAGAACAAAAAAACTCAAACACAAAATTGATAAGTAACTAGCCTCTGCTGAATTTGTAACCATCTTCTTCCAATGAACTGAGTATCCACATGCCAAGAAAGCAGAAATGCTTCAACTCAGCTACTCCTCCTTTAGCCTTTGCAGGTTGAATTCTTAGACACTTTGACAATTCCACCTGTGAGTGCTTAAATATGGGTTTAAAGACCTACCTTTAGGTTTCTATTTTGAAAGTATTGGCCTGTGTGTATAAAAGAGCTCAGAATTACTTTGCTAGAGTATCAGAAATCAGAATAGCTTTTAATTAATACCACCGAATTTTGTTTTAAAGTGACAAATTTTATGCTACTATATGATAATAAAAACATTATTTTAACCCCTGATGCTGCAAATATTTATACACATGCTTAACATTAAGCATTTGACTAGTCTCACTGAAGTCAGTGGGACTATGCGTGTGAGTAAAGTTACCTACCTGTTTAACATTTGCAGAATCAAGGCCTTTGTTTTCAATTTATATATTTGCCTATATCAGTTTCATAAAATTTTAAAAAAATTACCCTGGCAGTAGGGGCATTTTGCAAACCCACATTTATAAATGAGTTCATTATAAACTGCGCCCTAAAGTTTCAAAATTACAAATTAGTTCTACAAAGCCTGATTAAAATAAAAAAACAAAAAAATCAGGAGCTTTAAATCAACCTACCCTGGGTCCTAGAGCTTCTTGCTTGCACTGGAGGGAGGGTAACTTTATTAAGAGGCGTAGCATACTCCTCTGCCACAGGGCCAGCACATACAAGTGGAGTCGTGGTGTTCCCATTCCTCCTACTCTGCCCCCTATTTTGCAAGCTGTGCCTGCAAGTGGAATACCTCACCTGTAACCCATGTGCTCCCCTCAGCACAGTCCCTGTTTCTGAGTGGCACTCACATGGGATGCACAAAGAGTACACACCTCCATCTCTCCCTGTGTGGTCATATGCATAGTGGGGGACACAACTCAAGTATTTTTTAGCCACAACAACTGAAACGAGCAAGAGAATTTTCATGCTTCCGGCTTCCCAGCAAATGACAATAGCTCTTTGTTCTTTCCTCTGGATGCTTTGCCCTTTCATCCTAATACACTAAAACAAATGACACACGTGTATGTATTTCTAGTCCCCGTCCAGCATTATCATAAAGAGCATCTTAAGCTCCCTTTTCATCAGTTTAATGCTGTTATTAAAAATCTTGTGTAACCTCTGTTGTGGTCTCAGCCAATTCAGTAAATATCTGCAACCATTTGTAAGTAGCTAAAAAGGCTTTTTGTGCCTGGTAATGGATGTCAAAGTCCTTCTTCAGGATTTTTAAAAACTGTTTCCACTGCAAGTCTATCAGTCAGTGTAGAAATAACATGTAAACGTTTACCTTTCAAAGCTGATTATGAGAGGCATGCAGGGCTGATAGCGTGCAGGGTTCTGACTTTAGCGCTATCCTGTCAGTTACATGATTAAAAAATAGAATTAATCATACCATCCAGGCATACAGAAAAAGCACAAGGAGTCAGAAAGCTCCTTTCTCTCCATTTCCTTCATCTGGAGCACGGTGCATGGCTCCAGGTCAGCATGTACTGGAGAGATTGTTTCCTACCAGATCATTCTAATGCACATGCTGTAACATCAGGATGAAATCCTAAAGCTCTTACTCAGGGGTGGGCCTGGCTCTTCCACTCTTCTTCATGTTAGCAATACTCACTGTGCAAGTAGTGCCACTGAAATCACTGGGGCTACTCACAGAGTAACGCGGGTTAGGGCTGATGATTTGGATCTTTTGTTTTTATTGTTTTACCCATCAGAATGCCCACTGACAGAGCTTAGTAAAGCCTGACTGAGAATATCAGGATTTGGCCCTCGGATCTCAGTGAACACACTTGCTAATTAATCAGCTCTAATACTGATATCCTGGTAGGGAATAGACCAGAGGGAGGGTGTTTATGCAGGGACCTATTCCATCCTAAAAAGGGTGAATCCTCCCCTGTGTCCAGGTACACTGGCTTTAGGGCAACATTGCCCTTACACACCAGCGAGTCTCCTGCAATGTTTTGTTGTTTGTTTGTTTTTACAACAGACATGAAATACAAAGCATTGGCAGAAATATTTTCAATTGTTTTCCAAAATGACACTGACTCCACACCCAGGAGTGAGGCAGGCTTGGAGAGGACAGGCTGAGAGAATGATTTACATTTTGAAAGACTCACGCGCTGTTAAAGTTATCTTTTCCCCCTGAAAAATTCTAAGGGGCAAAATTGGCCCTCCGATGCATTCCACTGAAGTCACCTGGAGGACTATCGACAGTCTATATTATGAAGGCAATTTAGTGAAGCAGTAAAAGCTAGCTATTATGAATTTATTTTCTGCATATGGTACAATAACTGATTTCTCCAAAAGGATCAAGGGCTTGCATTATTGTACAGGAGTTTCTTGAGTAATTAGGTACATATTGTCAAGGAATTTTGCTGGCAAACCACATACAAAGCCCAGAAGAATGAACGAGGGGTATACTTTTGTATTGATTCATAGATTCCAAGGCCAGAAGGGACCATTGTGATCATCTAGTCTGACCTCCGTATAATACAGGCCATAGAACTTCCCCAAAATCATTTATTTTGGAAAAATATTCAATCTTGATTTCAAAATTGACAGTGACGGAGAATCCACCACGACCCTTGGTATATTGCAAATCTAATGATTAAACTTTTTCTTCCTTTTTCCAGGGTGTTGTGGGGGGAAGGGAAGCATAGCCAAGGCTCTATCTGCTCTCTGCCCTTCTTTGCACCCTCGCTTAGAGTGGAAGAAATGGGCATACAGACCCTGCACTCCTCACTTGAATCACCACCCATGTTGTGGCGGGTGCAAGGGGATAAGTGGAGTTGGCCAAAACCACCTTTACACGTCTGTGGCCACCTGAAGGGAGTCACAGTTTAGCTCTTTGAAAATTTCCCCTCCAGAATCTGATACTTTAATGGCTCATCTTAGACAGGGCTCAATCCTGCTACACGGTGAGGGTTGAGGACCCTCAGGCTACGTCTGCACAGGGATAAAAGATCTATGGCAAAGCTGGCCAAATCCCAGCTGACTTGGGCTCAGGCTTCAGGCTAAAAATTGCTGCATAGACATTGGGGCTCAATCTCCAGCCTGAGCTCTGGTACCCTCCACCCTGGCAAAGTTCCAGAGCTTGGGCACTCAGCCCCTCGCAGGATTGGGTCCTTAATGAGGCAAATTTCCATTTCTATGTAAAGTTTCTAATTCAAGTGCTGACTGCTTTGGTGCTTCACTGTGAATTTGCAGGGTGTACTTCTCCATGATTAAAAGTGCTAGGTATTATTGTTCATGTGTAACACTTACTGCCCTGAGCAATCACACTGCAATCAGTATTTGCATGTTTGGGCTTTAAGGTAAAATGTGAATTTGCTCACTGAGACCCTCAATGTGGGAGGCACTGATGCTTCCTCTACTCACAGCTCTATATTTCCAGATTTAGAGCCAGATATTGCCACCTTTACTTGTCATGAGTAATACCTTAACTCTGAACTGACAACCTCAAATATTAAAAAATTATAAGTCAAGGCCCCCAAACTCATGATATTGTCTTAAAAATCATGAGATTTTTAAAATAATAGTTTTGGGTTCCTTTTCTCTTTTACTTCTGGGTTTTTTTGAGCCTATAGTGTGCACCGGGGTTCACATTTTCAAGCTTTTCTCTGCAACCCTGAAGGCTAGAAATTTAATTTTTTTTTTTAAGCTTGCATCCTGGGCTTCATGAAAGATGCCAGCTATCACAAGAAATGGCCGTGTTGCTGCACTGATTTCAGTGGGACGACTCACAAAATACACTACTCCTCAATATAAGGATGGCAGAATCCGGCTCCTACCTTTTAGTTTGTATTTTCAAATCCAGCTCTGGAAGAACTCAGATGTCCTAAAAATTTAACTGTTAGTTATAGACAGATGTACAACATTACAGATACTGAAAATCACAGCACCTTTGCCACTCCAAAGGATTCGAAAAAGGAAGTGGGTCCCCAAAGAGAATTTTTTTTAAAAAAGGTATTCTTCTAAAAACAAGGGTGCTATTATTGATTCTATATTATTACATGTTAAACAAGACCTCGTCCTCAAAATGTAATTTCTGAAATGAAGTGCAATGGAAAGTAGTTGTTATATGTGCACAAAATATCTACAAAAGCCCTTCTAACTCCAATATTACCACATACCCAGCTGTATATGTAAATAGTTCTTGGGTGGTTGAAACAAATTAGTTTCATTCTTTGCCACACAGTGTGGCATGAGGTTATTTCCTCAGAACCACATATCCAGTTATTGGTTTTACATTATACAGGACGCTGACCATGATGCTACAAATAAAATGGAGTAAAATTAAGTTCCGCTCCTTCCTAATATGAACCAATGGCAAATTAATTAATTAATTAATTCCCAATAGATGTTGAGGCTAATTTTACAAGGCTCAAATGCAGTGCCCTCCTATTCCTCAGGGCCACAAAGGCCCACAGTGAAACTGATGCAGTTTTGCTGCCTGAGATGAGGTGAGAACAGGATTTCAGGCCCTTGCATCCCGGCACACATGGATCCCTGATCACTGCTCTTGTATAAGAGGAGCATGCTGGATTTAGTTGCAGCCGCATAGTAACTTTGCTGCTGCCCTGCAGAGTAAGTGAGGGATAACTGCATTTTAGCCAGTCAGGCTTGGCGAGGAGGTAAAGGAGATTTGCTCTTAATGAAACCCTTGGAGGCCAGGTGATAGCTGACCACAAGCGGGCAGGAAGTATGAGGCTCCCTGCAAGCCTAAAACTCCTGGAGGTGGGTAATGTTGGTCAGCGTTACAGAGAGTGATGGCGTTATTTTTTAAAGAGGGGGAGAAGGAAGGAACAGAAGCTGAACAAATGGCAGAGGGCCTTGATATGCTGCCAATACCTGTCTCCCACACTGCATAATGCTGAGGAAGAGTGTATGTGCCCTCAGTATGCCTTACAATTTAGACCATTGAGTATTGGGCTAGCCTGATGCCAATGCAGGCCCCTTGCTAGCATTGAGGATTGCACAAGTGGGGCAACAGATGATAAATTCACTTTCGTTCCCCTGCTCCCAATCTCTTTCTTTGCACAAACTCTCTTTTCTTGTCTGTTAGGAACAGGATAGGAGTCGTCACCATGGCAGCTATGATTTTGACATTTCTAGGAACAAATATCAAAGGCTGAGTGAGTTCAGGAGCATTTCTTGCCTTACCTCTCTCTGAACGGGGAAGGAATTTACAATGCAAAACTGAATGTGGCTCTTTGAATGGTTTCTGCTCACACATATTGCATCTGAACCTTCCCTCCTCCCCCTCCCCCCCAAAAGCTATGCATGGTACCCATCCTCCACCGGTTACCAACTCCGAGGATGTGATACTCTCATTGCACGCTTCAAGTAATTCCAATGGTAAGTACTTCTGTCCTGTGATGGCAGGATCCATCCGCAAATACACAAGTAGCAGCAATAGTATTTTTTTAATGGATTTCTAAATAGGGACTAAAAGTTTTAAGTGGCTGGAGTCCAGATCTTTATATTTTCATTTCACAGGATACGCTGTGCTTTGGGGAAGATGGCAAGTTGGAGGTGCCTTGACAGCGAGAGAGATAGGGGTAACTTGGAAGAAATGGCTCTATGAAGAATAATTTTAAAAGTGTTTCTAAGAAGTAGAATCCACCTATCAAGTCAACTTTGAGCATATCTGTTTTACTCTTTTCCTCTGATTTTGTAAACAAAATTATTAAAAACATCTTGTAGACTGAAGCCCCGTTCACATTATTAAATGTTACCTCCACTGTGCCCATCGCACTGATGCCAGGGGGCCCCTAATAGCATTGGGACTCCTGGCACTAGGACATGCCATAGGGACATATGCTCCCTAAAAACAAAGGAACTAATTGATCTCTAGTCTCCAAACAACTTTTCTCAAGGTTGTCAGTGAATTGTAGCATGGCTACTTCAAATTACTACCACAATAGGGAGAATGAGAGTGAACATTGGGTGCTTTATCACACCCTCTGCAGGTTGGTGGTGGTAAAGTAAAGCTGTCATCCCATGGCAGCATGGAGAACACAGTATTCATGTATCATGGAACATAGTATTCATGTATCTATGTTTAAGTCAAATCTCTTTGTTTTAATATTACAGTGTTGGCTCCTTCAACTTAACAACAGTTTAATGAAGTTCATGCTACTGCTTGAATCTGAGCACAATTGCACATGTTTCTTATTAAAAAAATTCCCCGTATGTTCAAATTTCCTGATACCATCCCAAATTATATTGAATACTATGAAGAAGATTTTGACCAAAAGCATCTATTTTCTGCTTTTTTCAAGGTTTTATACAGCTGCAAGTATAGGTCTGCAAGCAGAGTAGCTCTAATGCTGGGCCCCTGTGAATAACTGAGTGCCCTCATCTCTTGTCAAAGCCAATGGGATTCAAAGGCACTGAGCACCGTACAGAAAGTATCAGTACCTTATATAATTAGGTAATTTATCAGGACTACATGTTACCTTTCTGCAGATCCCAGAGAACACGGATGCTCCAGAATGCTGTTAAATGATGTTTTGAGCACTTCTAAGAAGAAAGGATGGCCTTATGGTCAAGGCACTGGACTGGAACGATGGGTCTGTGCTTGGCTGTGCTCGGGAGTTCTTGTATGACCATGGGCATATCATTTAATCTCTCTGTGCCTCAATTTCCCATCTCTAAAATGTAGATACTCCCACTTCCATACTACAAGTGGTGTTCTAGGAACACATTCATTAATGATTGTGTGGTGCTCAAATAATATGGTACTAAGGGCCATATAATCACCAGGGAGTACAAATATCAGGGTGTGAGGTCTTAAATAACATTTTCCTACAAGGCATTTGATCTTTCTTTCTCTCTTTCCCACCCTATAATAGAGAATGTAATCATATAAAGATTTGGTACCTGTCCCAAAGGGCTTGCAGTCTAAGGCTTACAGACCCTTACCATGTCAGATAAAGATTTATGTGAAAAACAGGGATTGGTACTAGGGCATATCTTACTGTACCTTGGATTAAAAATATTTCTCTTATTTTACAATTGCTGTATGTACTGAGGCCTGGGTTTTTCAAGGCATTTAGGCATGGCTGTGCTGAGTGTCACAACCCCTAAATGATTTAGAAGCCTAAATATCATTTTCAAAAGGCAGTTAGACACTTAGACTAAATCCCCTAGCTGTCAATGGGACAGTCTCCTAAGTGTCTAACTGCCTTTTGAAAATGATATTTAAGCTTCTAAATCAGTTTGGGGTTGTGACACTGAACACAGCCATGCCTAAATGCCTTGACAAGCCTAGGCCTCTAGAGGTAAATTTGATTTTAAAAAACAAACAAACAAACAAACAGGGTAAACAATGATCTTTTCATACTGTGCTGTAGAGATGCAGCTTGAAATATCTGAGTTTAGTGCCTGATTCTACCTCTGAGATCTGCAGGCAGAGTGTACCCATCCCACACAGGGGTGTTCAGCCACCTCTACACCAGCATGCCCTCAGTCCCGTAAATTGCTCTCCTTAGCCCAGGAATCCACATGGGGGAAAGGGATGGGCAGGGGAGGATTAGGTCAGCAAGAGGTGTGGTACATCAACCCCCTTGCACTCAATCCTCAAGGACTTGTAATGCAGTGAGACGTTTGCAGCCTTCCCCCCATAGTGGGGATCCTTCTTTAAGGGGAGCCGTTGGAGCAGCCACAGCCAGGACACTCCATGGCAACATGGTTCCAGTGGAATCATGCTACCAAGGACCAAGACCAGGACCAGAGGTTCTGCGGTTCTGTAATTAGAAGGGCCTACCTACCACTGATCCCCACAGTCTATTGAGTGAGGGGGACAAATACACTCTAACCCCTATGGGCTAACAAGGGAGAAATATCTGTGCGGTCCCCCTGCAAAGATTTCCCTACCCTTTAGCTCTCGTTTGTGGGTTTCCTTCCACAAAAGGGGAATCAGGCTTTCAGGGATCTATATTTTGGGGGTGGGGAAGAGGTTAAATGAAGGTCAATGACATTATGGGAAACTGAGAGAATCTTGTTCCCAAGTGAACAAATAGGACAACATATTTATTTGCGCTGACCTTTCCCAGAATCCCTCTGACCATCAGCACTGCGCGTGTACTTTCATAAAACAAAAACAAGTGCAAGCTCGAAAGGGAAGGAAATGACAAGCTTATGCTTTCCTTACTTCTGCAATCACTTTTTAACATGCCGTATAATTGCCACGATGACATGTGCTCATGCAGATAAGAAAGAAAACTGTTGTAGAACATGTACCTATGTAGTCCTGAAATGTTGCGTAAGTTGCCCACAGACCACAAATAACATCTCCTCCACCACTAGATTAAGGAAAGAGCCTTTTGAGTTCATGTTATCTCTCCACTCTCCAGACTAGCTTTTCCTCCTCTAACGTCCGACGCATACTTCAAACACATGCTGGCTCTTTAACGAAAACTTCAGGATAAACAGCTGAGTGTGTTTTCCTGGGCACTCCTGTTTACTGAGAGTGACCACCTACTGCCTTCTCTCTACATAGGATCATTTTCATTAATGGGTAATACTAATCACAATTTTTGTTAATACGAACACAGCATTTGATTATTATTATTATATTTCCAATAACATCACAAACTGCCCAGCAATTTCCCATAATAAAAGAAGGTCTGGTACCTGTCCCAAAGGGCTTGTAGTCTAAGGCCTACAGACCTTTACCACGTTTGCAACTGAAACAGCTTAGGACAAAACACCAGCTCGATTCTTCACAACCATGTTCAATGTCCTCAGGGTACCTATCCCACTGTTCCTGTTTCAGTGCCCAAACTACAGCATTTTGGGAGTCTTTACAAGGCCACCAGTGCACTGCAGAACTGTAGAGGGAGGAGTCATTTAATCATTTCAGCTTGTCTACATTCAGACTGGTACTAACCAGGTTATTCTGAGATAGTTAAGCTTTAATCAATTATTAAACCTGATGAAAAGTTGTTCATTTTAACTGGCTCTTCGATCACTTTCAGGCTATTTGGGGGCATTTGTGTGTGAGAGACAGTGTTCAACTGACATTCTAGGGCTTTAATCACTTTAATTTCTGCTTTACAACATTGCAGTCTCCTTATTGGTGAATTAGCACAGTAATGCAGAAACAGAAAAACATCTATTTATTGTTGGAAGAGATTGCGGCATAAAGCTAGTCAGAAAATGGCTTTTCTTCTGCAAAAAATTTAATAGACTTTTTGTTGAAAAAAACCCCAACATTTCCAGTTCTGAGACAAAAGATTGAGTTTTGGCTGAAAAGTTTTAGCCAAAAGCTCAAAAATTTCTTTGCAAAGCAGACACTTTTTGTGAAAAACTCTGTCAAAGAACAGTTGCAAGGGAAAATTTTTGACTGAAGAAATGTTCCTTCAGATCCCCCTCCCCATGGCAGGAAACACACACCTCAACTTCCTCCCAGTGTTACTTCCTTAGCGAGGGGTCCTTCACTCTTTAGGGGCTGTCTGGGGATGTTCCAAAAAACACACTCACTCGGATAACACAGTAGCTCTTACATTTCTCTACTATAGATCTAGCCCACCTAGGGTTCAGAGCCTGAACTGCATATCTACACTGCTGGTTTTAGTGCCATAGCACACACCTGAGTCTGTAGAACCTGGCTCTGAAACACGTGGTCGTAGGTTTGAAAACGCAATGGAGACATACCCTATGTTGTATTTTGAAGGAAATATTATAGCCTGCATAGCCCCTTTCATCTGTTTGTGTCGTTTAGATTATAAACCAGTTATTGTCTGTCTCTCTTTTTGCACAGTGCTCAGCAAAGTGGGACCCTAATCCTAATTAGGTATTAACATAACATAAATGTTGAATAATAATAAATAAACAATAATAATTAATTACATCTTTGGTTCTTTCAGCATTTTGGGGTTTTATGGCTGCCCTTCTTTCACTTTGATGCTTTTCGATGCACCCTGAGATTTATCTTCGCCCACAAAAATAATCCCAATCACAAGGGAACCTGAGGTAGTCATTTTATCCTGAATGTTGTTTCTCATTATCTTGAGTCGCCTGATTTACAGCATATTTTTAGGTTTGCCAGTCATTGCAAGTTCAATGACCACCTTCAGACTCGTAATGCAGCCCTAGTGGCAGTGAGCATGTGAATGTCAAAGGGATTATTCATCAATAGAGGAGTTAACATTTCACTTGAGCTCTAGTTGGAACAGTCTCAGCATCTGTGCTTGTTTGTTAGACTCCGTAATATTCTCAGCATCTAGTGCAGGGGTTCTCAGAACAAATTTTTTGGTGGCCTCAGAGTGAGGTCATCAACTCTTGCTGGTGGCAGCACTGACACTTTTGCCTAAAATATTTAATTAACTTTAGGAAAAAAAATGAATATGCATGTATACCAGTGGTCTCCAACCTTTTTATGCACAAGATCACTTTTTGAATTTAAGTGCAACCCAGATCTACCTCGCTCAGCTCACTCCATCCCCACCCTTCGTTGCTTGCTCTCCGCCACCTTCACTCATTTTCACTGGGCTGGGGCTGGGACTAGGGCAGGGGTTGGGGTGCGGGAGGAGGTGTGGGCTCTGGGCTGGGGCCAAGGGGTTTGGAATGTGAGAGGGGGCTCCAGGCTGAGCCTGGGGCGGGGGGTTGGGGTGCAGGAGAGGGTGAGGGGTGCAAGCTCTAGAAGGGAGTTTGGGTGCAAGAGGGGGCTCTGGGCTGGGGCAGTGTTGGGGTGCAGGAGAGGGTATAGGGTGCAGGCTCTGGGAGGGGGCTCAGGGCTGGGGTAGGGGCTTGGGGTGCAAGAGGGAGTTCGGGGTGCTGGCTCCGGGAGGTGGCTCAGGGTTGGGGGTTGGGGTGCAGGCTCCCGCCAGGCAGCACTTAACTCAGGTGGCTCCCAATCAATGGTGCACCTGGGCTAAGGCAAGCTCCCTGCCTGCCCCGGCCGCATGCAGCTCCCAGAAGCATCCAGCATGCCTCTGCGGCTCCTGGGGAGTACGTGGCTTTGCGTGCTTCCCCTCCCTGCAGGCACTGCCCCGGCAGCTCCCACTGGCCACAGTTCCCTGTTCCCGGCCAATGGGAACTGTGGGGGTGGTGCTTGCAGGCAGGAGCAGTGTGCGGAGACACCTCCGTCCCCCTCGGGGCCACAGGGGCGTGCTGGCCACTTCTGGGAGCGGGGCCAGGGCAGGCAGGAAGCCTGCCTTAGTACCGCTGCACCCCCGGACTTTTAGCGGCTGGAGATTGCGATTGAATGTCAGAGGCTCCAGGATTGACCAGTCGATTGCGATCTACCCGTTGGTGACCACTGATGTATACACATCCAGATCACTGTAATTTATTGATGTAGGTTTATTTTGCAGACTCAATAATAAAAATAATGCTGTGAAAAGTGATATTTGTATGTTTGTTAATATCACTTTTCACAGCAAGTCCTGGCAAGTTAAGACCTGGATGGAGGGGTGGAGGGTGTGAGGCAGCGGGGGCCAGGGAGGATGGATGGAGGGGTGGGGGGTTAGGCAGCAGAGGCCAGGGGCAGTGGATGCAGGGCCCCCCCACCACATGGTCTGAGGTGTGGGTTGGCACCTGGGGCTGGATGTTGGTGCCCTGGGCCAGCACCCACTGGAGCCCAGGGTTGGCACCCGCAGTTGCAGGGCTGGGGATCTGCATCCAGGGCTGGGGATCAGCACCTGCTGCCCCACGCAGCCAGGGGTCAGCACCCGAAGCCGCCACCTGCTGCTGTGCAATCAGGGCTAGGGGTTGGCAACCAGGGTTGGCGCTTGGGGTCCGTGCCTGCTGCCGCACAGTCAGGGTAGGGGTCAGTGTCCAAGGCCAGCACCCAGTGGAGCCTGCTGCTGCTCGACTGGAAGTGGAAGGTGGCGTCCAGGGGAAGCACTTGCTGGAGCTTGGGGTTGGTGCCTGCTGCTGCATGACCAGGGCTGGAACTCTGCATCTGCATCACAGGCTCTATTTGGGAGCAACAAAAAGTAGATTTTCAAAGAAGCAAATATTCTAAAAATAAAACTGCCCTGCACAAACTGAATGGGATCATGGGGCGGGGGGGGGGGGGGGGGAGAGGAACATAGTCATAGTCTGTTATTTAACTGACGCAGCAGCTGTGGGGAGGAAGAGCTAGCAGGTGTGCCCAAGGCAAAAGTTCTGCTAGGGGTATAAGTCTAAATAAAAGGGGAAGTAGAATATGAACAGTGCTGGAGTAAGGAGGCAATCTGCACCTGCTCCTTGCAAAATATCTGGCAGCAAAAGCAGTAACAAAATTAAAAAAATCCCACTGGAAATGTCAGTGTTGATGAAAGCAGGAGAAAAGGCAAAGGGAGAGGAACATGCCTTTTGAATAAAGTGATCCCAAATATATTGAGTCCAAAAGGTTAGGGGCCAAATTCTGCTCTGTAATCAATTGGCACAAGTCTCGTTAACGCTACTGTGAGCTGAACAGGTCTATAATTTGGGACTGTGTGTGCAAAGAATGCAAGAACAAATTTTAGCTCTACAGGTTTGTAAATGACGATATTCAAAACCAGTTTGAAACACCTGCTCACTGCCACTATCCAGACATCATCTGTGTTGCCTGGGAATAGTCCTGCAATACTGGGCAAAATTCCCACTGACTTGAATGGAATTTTTCCTACATTTTTATTTTTTTTCATTTACAAAGTTTTTTATCATTCAACAATATATGAAGCACAACTGAGCAAACTGCAATGCAGCTTTAAAAGTGGGGATTCTTTTTCCTCCTTGAAGTGCAAACTGCCCCCAGAAATGAAGCTGTCATGCCACTGCAAGCAAATGTAACCAATATTTCTTTCAGGGATTTAGTATAGAACACAGATTCCAAATTATTAACATTTCCCTGAAGTCATCTCGGGTAGGTGACTCGCTTTAGGATCTGATGTTATTGCCATTTCACTTTCGGTGCATTCATTGGGTTATTTTTCTGTTCTGTCCTGCAAATCATAATACTTATGTGAGAATATATGTAAATACAGAGCATATACATGTATTTTTAGTACATTCTATTCCCTCAACTGTGCTTGGGTAACCTGTTAAGCTTCATTTCCTTGCTTCTGCATGATCACAATGCACAGCATGAAGCAATGTTTGTAATTTGATAAAAGAACTAGAAATTGCATATTGGTTCGTAGAAATAAAAAAATCCTGCCTCATCACCAGCAAAGAGAATGCTGTGCTGTACACAGTTGTTTAATTTAATAGAGAGTGGAAACTATAACTTCACCCATCATAAGTGTCTGAGAACTGTGTAGACTTCTCCTTTTAAGTAGATCAATATTTTGGTGTTAAAAACCATTTCCTGTTATTCCCCCAGCTCTTTTTTAACCCCATTTCGCAGAGTCAATCAGCTGTTCAAAACATTATTAATATGAGATTTCCTTTTTTCATGAAGAGCTTCTCACAGTCCTGCATCATTTGAGGTGATATAACCTTAAGAGGTTGCAGTCAGAGAAACAGAGCATAGCTTTCAGCTGAAATTGGGGCAAAAAAAGTTATCCATTGTTTTGCAAAGGCCAGATCCTCAGTCTGTATAATTCTGCATAGATCTATTGAAGAGCTGAGCCTTATTCTACTGGGACGGATTTTTGACACATTTTCTGAATTAGTAATTTTGTTTAATCTACAGTCCCTTATTTTTTATCATCCAACCTTTCTACCTCTTGGCTAGCAGGGGCTGAACATAACACTAGAAATGAGGGAACAAAACGGGTGACAGAAATATAGCATGTATTGCAATTTATTAATACATCTAATATTATTCAAGCTGTGGATGGAGTGTTTCTTTAACAAGAGAACTCCTCTTTCATGCTCAATATGTTGAATCTTCATTCTGGCCACAATTCAACAAGGTCCTTAAGCCCAAACCATTAAGCATGTGAATAGCCCAGTGATTTTAATGTGACTATTTATGTGTTTATGCTCTTTGTTGAATTGCAGACTATATTGTTTATTATTTTGCATATAAAATAATACAGTGAATTTTAACTCGAGGAACAACATTACCACCAGCTTCCTTTCTATTTCATCTTTGCCTTCACTCATGTTAACTATGATATGGACTCTTACCCTGTAAATATTCAGTCTTTATGTGGGTGGGATTTTCAAAAGAGCCCACCACTAGCCTAACTTTGATCCCAGTGAAATTAGTGATAAAACTCCCAATGACCTCAGTAGGGGCTGTGTTGAGCCAGTGCTGAGAGCATTCGAAAATCCCTCCCTATGGGGATATTCTAACATTGAATTTCCCATCTCCCAAAAATATGGAGTAAATCAAACCACTAGAGAGATGCCCTATCAGCAATGAAACCAAATGGGGAAAAACTTATTAGGATACTCATCCTTCTTCTCTGGGCAGGACAGGCTTGGCTCTTGGCCCAAAAGGTCAGAATAGGCAGAATGGGCATTCCCATTCATCCCCTAAAGAACTGGGATGCAACCCATGCTCTGGCCACACACTGTCATTTATACAACATAAAAGAGAAAAAAAATACCTGCAAAGATAAATCATTCCCAAATACAAATGACAGATAGTAACTGGGAAAAGACTTAAGTGACCAGTAACAGGGCTAACATGTCATTGGGGGGCGGGGGGGAGGGAAATAGTGGTGGCTCTCCCTCCAAACTCACATAACCCATTTTTGCCACTAGAATGAGAGATCACTTTGAAAAGCAATGAACAGTTAATATTATTGTCATTTAAACAGTTACCAATAGGCTTCAATCTGTATGCTCCATTACAGTGAATGAGACCATTTGTTTGGGTCTCAGAGCTATTGTTTCAAGCTGCTTGCAGACACCACTGTAATTTGTTTGCATTTAGTTAATGTTTGGAAGGTATTCTTCACAACTAGACTAACGATTTAATTTCAAGCAATAGTTTAGATTCAGATGCACAAAAGGCAGCCCCAGTAGGGGCAAGTACATCATCAGTGACTAGGGCAACCAGCTTATTCAATACACAGCAACCCAGGCTATGTAATGCAATTTTAGAAAGAGATCATAAAGGATCTCCATACATCTGCACTTCCAATGGAGGAGGATCATCATTTTCCACAGGGAAGTACAAAGCTTTAGTGTGTGTCCAATGGGACCCCAAACTGTCAGAAAGGAGCAAATCAAATCAGGCTATAAAGTTGCAGCAGTGGGACTGGAAGAGAACTTGGCAGTGAATTGTTTCACCCCCCTTGGATTCAGTTTCTGGAGAGGGTAACAGTACCACCCTGTATACTCTACTCTACTTATTTTAGCTACTTTTACCACCACACTTATCGTTCGGGCATCTAAGCACTGGACAAAACAATGACCAAGGAAGCACACCACACACAATGTTGTTTCTCTCACCTTCTCCACAGACAAGGTGTTCGAATTTCAATGTGGTGGTGGTTTGGTTCTTTTGTTTGGTTTGTTGCCTGTGAGTTGCTCAGCTTGCATGGGATGCAGGGTTAGATCTCTACAAAAAAGATGTGACCCAAAGAGGCTGTTTGATTAACTTAGAAAAAAACTGATCAAAAGAATCAACCAGGCCTTTATATATATATATACACACACACCTCTTCCCTCCCAGTCTCAAAAAAGTGTTGAGTTTCTTCTAGCCTCCTAAAAATATATAAACATCCAGAATAGTCCACTCTGACCCTTGCACAATATAATAATCACTGAAGAAAGTGTCAGCTCACAGAGCTGCTCCTCAACATCAATCTACTTTTCCTATGGAAGAGTAGTGCTAAGATTTTCAAATTCACCTGGGGCAGATTTAGACACTCAATTCTCTTTCATATTATTTGGAAATTAGGCTTCCAAATCCCTTAGATGACTTTGAGGCTAAAGTCTAAAACAGGAAAAAAATTCTTGGGCAATTAATTTTCTCACGGTAAGAGCCAGTCTCCTTTTGTTGCTCTAGTGGTTTCACAAGCATGAAACACATTGTTCTGGGGCTAAAAGGACACTTTTTTTTTTCTTTTTTTGTCAACAGGAAGTGTTGCTGCACTGAGAGAAACTGATCCAGGAACAGAGCAGATGTTAAAAGCTTCAAAGAGCCACATCTTAAAAAGAAACAGAGAAAGAGAACAACAAAAAATGAAAGAGAAGTTACAGGCCAGGTTCTGGTGGCTATCTGAGCTGTCATAGTAGCTCCTGTGCCAGCTTTTCCACAACCCTCCTTGCTGCTGACAGAGACAGTTTCCTTGTGCCTGCTGATTCAGACCTTTGAGGCCACTGCCAGCCAGCACAAGTTACAGCAGCCCTCATGCTATTCTAAATCATAACAGGGCGCAGCCTGGCACATACACTCTCCAGGATCAGAGCAGTGGAAAGTGAGTTTAAAGTCACCTTTGTACACCACCCTGAGATGCCCTGTGCACAAGAGCTGGTCAGACATTTTCAGATAGAAAACTTTTCTGATGGAAAATGGCATTTTGGTGAAGTTTGTTGATTTTGATGAACTTGAAAAACAAAACAAAAAATGGAACAGAGCATTCAGATAAGGTCAAAATGTTATTGAGAAAGTGAACCTTTTCAAAAGAATCTTGTGATTCTCCAATTTGAAATGGACTTTTCATTTCTATATGTTCACATTTTATATAATCTAATATAAAATAAAAAGGGTCAACACTGGAACAAAATGTTTCAATTGTATCAAAATGAAATGTTTCTGTCAACCAGAAACTATTTTTCCCCCCTAAATTTCATTTTGTGGAAAATTTTAAACAATTTTCTTTTCACTTTGTTTGCAAATGTTTGAAAAATTCAAAGTCATGAAATTTTCCTTGCAAAAAAACCCAAAACATTTGGTTCATGCCCAGCTCTACTGTACACTCTTCAACCTTGACAGGGCTTCAGTCTCCAATTCTTGCTCTCTCGCTCTCTCCTTAGACTCCAATAAACCTTGATTTTAAATTCTAGCTTTATCCCTGTTATCATCAGATTCATTTAGTATCTCAATGAGAGACATATATGGACTGTAAGTTTTCCAGGCCACTACCTTAACACCGTATACCTTCTGGGCAGGGCTGGCCTTACCATGAGGCGAACTGAGGTGGGCGCCTCAGGTGCCAGACTGTGGGGGGGCATCACTAGGACCCAGAGTGTAGAAAATTGTGTCTGCTGCTGGTGAATCTGTATTCTCTCTGCTCCAGATGCACACAGATGGTGAAGTGCTGTACTGGAGAAAGGAAGACACAAGAGACTTAACAGGCAGGCAGGCGAAAAGGTGAGAGGGAATAACAGAAAGCAGCAGGAGTTGGAGGGAGAGAGAGGAGGAGCCTCTTACGTACCTCTCTAGCACCCCCAGGAGCCTGGACTAATAAACATCATCTTCTCAGGGAGCTTCCTGTTTCCTGCTGCTTCCCTGAACCCACTTGAGGAGAACAGGCAGTCAACTGAAGTAGTAGGAGCCAGTTAGGCCCTTAAGACGCTGATATCTTCCCTCACTCAGGCCCTGCTACCAGCCTGCTTATTTAGGGTTACCATTCGTCCGGATTCCCCCGGACACGTCCGGCTTTTTTGAGTTAAAAATAGCGTCCGGAGGGAATTTGTCAATGTCCGGACTTCCCCCCCCCCATACAGAGCATGCGCGCGGCTTACAGAGCAGCCGGGGCTCCGGCAGCCAGAGCCCTTCCTGCACTTCCCCCCCTCCTCTCTCCTGAAACTTGACACCACTCCCCTCCGCTCTCTCCCTCTCCCTCCCTCCCTGCATTCGCAGATCGCCGGCCGTTCGCCGTCTGGAGCTCCGACCCTGCTCCCCTCCCCCGCTGCCAAGCGCACTGCTCTGCAGCACAGTAAGGGGGCCGGGGGTCAGAGAAGCGGCAGGGAGGTTCTGGGGGGGGGGTAGTCAAGAGACAGGGAGCAGGAGGAGGGTTGGATGGGTCAGGAGTTCAGGGGGGCTGTCTGGGGGTTGGGGGTGTAAGGTTTTGGGCAGTCAGGGTACAGGTAGGAGGTAGGGTCCTGGGGGGCAGTTAGGGAGAGGGGTCTTAGGAAGGGGCAGTTAGGGGATAAGGAACAGGGAGGCTTAGGTAGGGGGTGGGGTTCTGGAGGGCAGTTAGGAGCAGGGGTCCCAGGAGGGGACAGTCAGGGGACAGGGAGCAGAGGGGTTTAGATGGGTCAGGAGTTCTGGGGGGGGGGGTCAGGGGGTGGGGGGGTGGATAAGGGTTGGGGCAGTCAGGGGACAGGTAGGGGGGTAGGGTCCTNTTAGGAGCAGGGGTCCCAGGAGGGGGCAGTCAGGGGACAGGGAGCAGAGGGGTTTAGATGGGTCAGGAGTTCTGGGGGGGGGGCTGTCAGGGGGTGGGGGTGTGGATAAGGGTTGGGGCAGTCAGGGGACAGGTAGGGGGTAGGGTCCTAGGGGGCCAGTTAGGATGTGGGGAAGGTCTCAGGAGGGGGCAGTCAGGGGACAAGAGGCAGGGAGGCTTAGGGAGGGGGTGGAGTCCTGGGGGGCAGTCAGGGGACAAGGAGTGGGGGGGAGGGTTGTGGGTTCTGAGGGGTCAGGAAGTGGGAGGGAGTGGAAGGGGCAGGGGCGGGGCTAGGACAGGACGGGGGCGGGGCTAGGACAGGGGTGGGGCTAGGGCGGGGCTCCTCCCGTCCTCTTTTTTGATTGTTGAAATATGGTAACCCTAGCTTATTTGTCCCTTTCAATTGAGTGTTGAGAGCCACTATAGCTGGCACAGAACAGCAGTCATGAGTGAAAGAAGAAAACGCCCCTCTGGGGCAGCATTCAGAAAAAGAAAGAAAGCAAAGGAAGCTTTTCTGTCTAAGCAGGAAGGAGCTCTCGTGAGATACATAGACACAAATGTTCACAATGAGCCTTCCAGCCCCAGTGAGGATGTGAGTGGTGAGGAGGTGCCTGATCTTCCAGTTAGTCAGTCAAAGTGCAGGAGACCTGGCAGCTATTGCAGCATCCATATCTCCATCTCAAATGGATGTAACCGTGCACATTCCTGAAAAAAAGTGTAGATCAGAGAAGAGTGTGGTGGAGGCACGAGAAACAGCTGCTGCTGAGTTTAGTTCCTTAAGTCTAGATGATCCAAGACTGTGGACCCACTTGAGCAGTAGCCTGAGGGACTTCCTTGTACTGCATGGGCCACAGCAAGTGAAAAACTTCATGTTCCCCAAAGACAATGAAAATAGAAGTTTCCATCCAACACATTACTGGCATGAAATCCCCAATGGAGACAAAGTGGAGAGGCCATGGCTTATGTACTCAAAAACCCAGAATGCTGCGTACTGTTTTTGTTGCAAACTCTTCCAGTCTAATGTTCCAGCCACATTGGGTTCAACAGGAAGAAAGGACTGGAAAAATCTGTCTAGAAATCTGGCATGCCATGAGATGGCAGCAAATCACCAGAGAGCATGTGCCAAATAATGGAAACTTCCTTAAAATTGTGGAGCTGATGGCTGAGTTTGATGCTGTACTCCAGGAGCATCTAAGAAGAGTCCCTACCCAAGAAATGTACACACACCACTACCTTGGAAAAACAATTCAAAATGAGATCATACAGTTACTGGCAACAAAAGTCAAACAGAAGACTGTGGCAGATCTGAAGTCAGCAAGATATTACTCTGTTATTCTGGACTGAACACCTGACATCAGCCATACAGAACAAATGACTTTAATGGTGCATTTTGTAACAACAGAACTTAGTGAAAACATCCATGTAATGGTGACGGTCACAGAGCATTTTCTAGAATTTATTGACACTGATAATACTACAGGAGTTGGTATGACAAATATGCTTCTTAAGAAGCTGGAAAATATGGGAATTGCAATAGCTGACATGAGAGGTCAGGGCTACGATAATGGTGCCAACATGAGAGGAAAGAACAGAGGAGTGCAGACACAGATCCGAGTTAAACCCTCAAGCTTTTTTTTGTCCCATGCTGTTCTCATTCATTGAACTTGGTGGTCAGTGATGCAGCATCAGCGTCTAGTGAGGCTGCTGAATTTTTTAATGTAATTCAAAGCATCTATGTATTTTTCTTTGCATCAACTCATCGATGGTAAATTTTGAAACAACACTGGGAACATCCACTCTGACACTGAAACCACTGAGTGCCACATGATGGGAAAGTCAAATGGAGGTGTTAAAGCCTATCAAACACCAAATTGGGAAGATAGATGATGCCATAGTTGCTATTATGGAGGATAATGCTATGACAGGAACTGTTCATGGGAGAACAGTGGCAGAGAGAAATGGAATCACCAGAAACAGATATTGACCTATAGATCATAGGGGATGTGTAGAAACCTCTATGCACCTCTTGAGCCCTTATCTCAGGAATCAGAGGGTCTTAAGTGGTACATAGTGCCTTGTGTGGTCCTTCAACACAGGATTAAATTGTTTCTGTAATAACGTATGCCTCTCCATTCTACATTTATACCAGAGACTTGATTCTGAAGTACTTATCTATAGCCTAATATAGCACACCTGGTGCAATGTGCCCTGTTTTTGAAGTCCTGCTGTAAAGAACCTAGGCAAAAGTGATCATCCTCTCATTGGGTAATGCTGTTTTCATGCTAGTTCATTTATAGGCCTCCTCACTGCTTGGCAATTTCACTAAATTGTGCTGAATTATATGCATTTATACTCATCAGGGAACTACTTGGCTCAATAAACTCATTAGTCCCTAACAGACACAAGAAAAAGGTCATCTGACTTGTTAATATTCCTTTACATCTAAATCACAGTGGTTTGCTAGGATAAAACAAAACAAACAACAAAAACCCAATATGAATATTAGCAAATTTTATATTCTGCTACTTTTATTGGTCATCTAAGTTAGTCTCTTTACTGGGCTTCTGTCACATTTCAGGCAAAGTAATCCACAATTTTATTTTTTTTATTATCATCAGGCTTGATTTCATGTAAAATATCTAGAATATTTTTCTCTTACTATTCTTCCCAGCAATTAATGAAATTATACATATTGGGGATTTTTTGGCTTAAATACTAACGCTTTTACATCTCATTGCAAGAGCTCCCTTTTTCCAGTTACATCCTGCGATCTCACACTTACGTTGACTGTGCACCAATAGTGAAAGCCTTATGGGGAAAAGTTGTTCATAACGTTTCATTACATTCTTTTAAAATTCATTTGGAACCAATTTTCAATGAATACTTTACCTCTTCCATCCCCTGTTGTAAGGACTGATTTGTCAAGGGTGGCCAAAATAGTTTTTGTTTAATTTTATCAGATGCCAGCCAGAGAAAGAGAGAAAGGCATTTTAACAGTCTTTGGCTTGTTATTAGAGCTTCATTCTGAGGCACATTTTAGGTGAAAGAGTGTTTCTGAAGTATAGTAATTGAATATTGTCCTATCTTTTCTTTGAGACCACTATAATGATGTTAGTAGTATATGTAGTCATCATCACAGTAAATACTTATGTTATGGTAGCACTCAAGACCCCAGTTGGGATTGGGATCCTATTGTGCTAGGCAATGTATAAACATAGAACAGAGGCATTCCTTGCCCTACAGAGATTAGAGTCTAAAGATACACAGAGACAAAGGTAGAGAATGGGAAAACAATACACAAGAAATGACTATGATGGAAAATTGACAAAGCTTTGTTAGTTATACAGATCCTAGGGTTTTGGGGGGGATAATCTGAATCTTAGAGAAATCAATGGAAAGATGTTCATTGATGTAGATGGGCTTTGGATCAGGCCTAAATACTTCACTTGGGTAAAAATGTATTTGAAGTACTTGGGTGGAGAAGGTGGGAGAAAAGAGTAGCTCTTCCCAGTGCTCTGAAGCTAGCTGGGCCCGGGATGCAGTTGGAGAGAGAATACTCTTACGGAAGGAGACGGGGAAAACTTTACAAATAAAATCTTAACACATTCTGGCTTTGCCCTTAAGTCACATGGGGATGGGGAAACAGAATTGTAGCAGCCAGTTGGGGGATTTCCCCAAGCCATTCCACCTGCATGAGGTGGACAAAGGTTTAGGTGGCATGTAGGGAGTAGCCTTTACTGCTACTTCAGAAATGAGCAGCATGTGCTTCCCCTAGAACTTGGCAAGGTTAAGCAGCTGGCTGACCACAGATCCCAGAGGCTGGTGAGCACAGCCTGTGCATTAACACTTACTTAACGGAGGCTGGGTTTTATTGCTTTCAGGATTAGTTTTTATGGAATTTTAAAAATACGTAATACCGCTAAGAACTTAACCATTACAGGACTATAGTGTAGATTTCCTGCAGTAATACAGACTGAAAACACTCAACTGGTAAAGAAAGAGGAGAAACCCTGGAGTAGGTGTTAATATTCTGACACACTGAGGCAAACTGTTTACAGAAGCTGCTGTTTAGGTGGCTGGCTCTATAGAATAGCTATATTGTGTTGCTAAGCTTTTCTAGCCAAGTACTTTGTCCGCATGGCACATTAAGGCAATTTTTTTCTAAAAAGATACAAATGCAATGCACAAGTCTCAAGGACTACACTGGGAGATGCCTGAATATATGAAAGCAAGATTTTGCCTTAAGAATGTTTGTCCATTGCCCCGTATGCAGTAGCCTTGTACTGTTTCAGTAGATTGGGCAGAGACTCCATTCCAGCACATCAAAGACTGTTAGCACACAACTTTATCAAGGAAATAGTTATCAACAATTGCAATGTCTCTTCTATATCTGAGAAATGTCATTAACCCGTTCCACTGCAGTCAAATTTGACACGTGGCTAAAAGATAAAATCCCAGAAAAAGGAACTAATAAAAATTGTTGTGGTTTCACCCTTATGTGAAATACGTCATGTTCTCACTGTCCTTCCTCCTCTTTCACACATTAGAAGCTTTCATAACAACAAAGCCGTATACAGAAATTATTGGTGTATACAAGTTTGTATATCTGTGTTTAGTTGTATTTGGTTCATGTTTTTCAAAGATTTAATTTTCAATGCTTTGGAGAGCTATTTATGGGGGGAAATATACTAAATCCAGGCTTCTAAGGGTATTACAATTTCTGGATGGTGACAACATGAAACCCCCAGATATTATGCTTTTAATAACTCAGATCACTCTCTGATAAAAATAGCCCAGGAAAATCATAAACACAAACCTAAATATAGAGATATTCAAGTTTATTCATTATTCTGAAGAACATAGCTTCACATTCCTAGTGCAAGAAGTTATACATGTAAGGCTCACTCATTCAGAACAAACTCCTATTATTCTCCGCAGAAGAATGTAATCAGTACAATGGCTAAGAGGAGTCCCATGTGCGTTTTGCATGCAGAGTAAGCTTTCTCCTGTAGCCTGCGTAAGATCTCCCAAAAACGAGAAGTTTTCTAAATGTGGGAAAATTGGTGGTTACACAATTCTTTACTTGAGCAATACAGAGAGTTTATATCATGGCAAAGTTGGCTGACCAGACTGACTAGTTCAAGAGTGTGAGCTGGTGTGTCTGTACCATGGCACCCGCTCTGGCCAGACAGAGCATTGCACCTGAGCTCCCTCAGTCTGGCAGAACTGTCAGTCAATTCCTGGTGCCCAGAAGGTCTGAAAACCCGGTCCATTCTTAAGTCCCTCAGAGCGTTGGTAGGGGAACCCAGGCCTACCACTCCACTGGGTTCCAGCTCAGCACCCCTAAACTAGACAAGCCAAATCAGGATTTGACGATTCTAGCCATGTTCTCTTCGATCCTTACAGTCAAGGGGAGGGGCCCAGGCAGAGACAGATGCATCCTGGAGGTGAATGCCTGGCTTCGAAGATGGTGTCGCCAGGGCACAAGAGTAAATTATCCCACTGCGTAGGAAAGATAGGAAGTATGGCAAGAGATCACGCTGGCTTAACCAGGAGATCTTCAATGATCTAAAAAACAAAAAAGAGTCCTACAAAAAGTGGAAACAAGGTCAAATTACAAAGGATGAATATAAACAAATAACACAAGTACTGTACGTAGGGACAAAATTAGAAAGGCTGAGGCACAAAACAAGATCAAACTAGCTAGACACAAAGGGTAACAAGAAAATATCCTACAAATACATTAGAAGGAAGAGGAAGACCAAGGACAGGGTAGGCCTGTAACTCAGTGAGGTGGGGGGAAATAATAACAGAAAATGTGGAAATGGCAGCGGTGCTTAATAACTTCTTTGTTTCAGTTGAAGGTTGGTGGTGACTGGACGTCTAACATAGTGAATGCCAATGAAAATGAGGTAGGATCAGAAGCTGCTAAAATAGGGAAAGAACAAATTAAAAATTAATTGGACAAATTAGATGTCTTCAAGTCACCAGGGCCTGATGAAATGCATCCTAGAATACTCAAGGAGCTGATTGAGGAGATATCTAAGCCATTAGTGAGCATCTTTGAAAAGTCATGGAAGACAGGAGCAATTCCAGAAGACTGGAAAAGGGCAAATATAGTGCCAGTCTATAAAAAGGGAAATAAGGACAACCTGGGGAATTACAGATCAGTCATCTTAACTTCTGTATCTGGAAAGACAATGGAGCAAATAATTAAGCAATCAATTTGCAAACATTTAGAAGATAATAAGGTGATAAGTAACAGTCAGCATGGATTTGTCAATAAAAAAAAAAAGTATCAAAACAACCTGATGGCTTTCTTTGACAGGGTAACAAGCCTTGTGGATGGGGGGTGAGGGGAAGGGGGAGAAACAGTAGACTTGGTATATCGTGACTTTAGTAAAGCTTTTTGATACTGACTTGCATGACCTTCCCATAAACAAACTAGGGAAGTGCAACCTAGATGGAGCTGCTATAAGGTGGGTGCAAAACTGGCTGGAAAACCATTCCCAGAGAGTAGTTATCAGTGGTTCACAGTCATACTGGAAGGGCATAATGAGTCCCACAGGGATCAGTTCTGGGTCTGGTTCTGTACAATATCTTCATCAATGATTTAGAAATGGCATAGAGAGTACACTTATAAAGTTTGCGGATGATATCAAGTTGGGAGGGGTTGCATGTGCTTTGGAAGATAGGATTAAGATTCAATATGATCTGGACAAACTGGAGAAATGGTCTGAAGTAAATAGGATGAAATTCAATAAGGATAAATGCAAAGTACTCCATTTAGGAAGAAACAATTAGTTGCACACATACAAAATGGCAAATGACTACCTAGGAAGGAGTACTGTGGAAAGAAATCTGGAAGTCATAGTGGACCACAAGCCAAATATGAGTCAACAGTGTAACGCTATTGCAAAAAAAGCGAACATCCTTCTGAGATGTATTAGCAGGAATGTTGTAAGCAAGACACCAAGTAATTCTTCCGCTCTACTCTGAGCTGATTAGACCTCAACTGGAGTATTTCAGGAAGGATGTGAACAAATTGGAGAGAGTCTAGAGAAGAGCAACAAAAATGATTAAAGATCTAGAAAACACAACCTATGAGGGAAGATTGAAAAAAATGGGTTTGTTTAGTCTGGAAAAGAGAAGACTGAGAGGGGACATGATAAAGGTTTTCAAGATTGTTTTTCGTAACCTCTGATGATAGGACAAGAAGCAATGGACTTACATTGCAGCAAGGGAGGTTTAGATTGGACATTAGGAAAAACTTCCTAACTGTCAGGGTAGTTAAGCACTGGAATAAATTGCCTAGGGAGGTTGTGGAATCTCCATCACTGGAGATTTTTAAGAGCAGGTTAGACAAACACCTGTCAGAGATGGTCTAGAAAATACTTAGTTGTGACTTGAGTGCAGGGGACTGGACTAGAAGATCTCTCAAGGTCCCTTCCAGTTCTATAATTTTATGGTTTCTGTATGCTCTTCAGCCTACTGGGCCAGTCCTCCCCTCTTAGGATGCTGTCTCAGAGTTTTTCAGCAGCTTTCTAGCAGGAGCTCCCTTCTGCAGCCTGCTTGCTCCCCTGAAAGCTGCCCCAACTGTCTGCTTCCCAACTCTTTTATCCTCCCAGCTGCTGTGAGGCTGCTAGTCAGCTTGGCTGGCAGTACTTGCATTAACCTACTGGTTGCTGAGCCAGCACAGGGTACATATACTTCATGACAATGATCTACCAGCACTTGGGGTGACAGGTAGGCTATGTCTAGCTACACACCACAGTGAAAAGCAGGCTGCATCCACACTATGGTGTATAGCTACCCATGTCAGTGAAAGGGACTGGCAGGGGAGAAGCAGCAGGGAAAGAAAGGCTTGGCAGTGGCAAGGCAGGAAGGCAGAGAAAAAATGGAAGTTAGCAGCCAGAAGAAGATTGGGGAGAAGGAGCGGGTGGACGGAGTAAAGGCAGGTAATATGCAAGAGGTAGAGTCAATGACAGAAGGAAAAGGTACTGCAGGGGAAGAGGCGGAGCAATTAGTGGAGAAGGAAGGTGATCATGATGGATGATATTGATCCTTTCCTTGAAGATGGTGGCAAGATTTCCACAAGAGGAGGATGCAAATATAGAAGCGAAAGGAAGAACTTGAAGAGAGTTCTGTGTGGTGAATAAACAATAGGAATGTAAATGGATGTAATAGAGTAAGCAGAGAACCAATGAGATAGTTTAATACATGGACAGGATATAATTATCATTTAAGAAAACCTTTTGTATTATGTTAGATGGAATAAATGGGCCAAGGTGTTAACATAAGCCAGTCACTGTCCAACATTAAACAAGATTTGGGCTTTGATATACAGAGATCTCAGCCTGCTTAGTACCTGCTTAGCAAACACATCACTAAATATCATTTAAACCTTTTATTAAAGATACAGAAAAGGAGAAAAGCATTTGACATGTATATTAAGTCTCTCACTTTAACAACATCCCTTGTTCCCTTTCCCTTTAGCTGGAGAGAAGTTTAAAAGGAAAAACTCCCTTTGTATGACAGTCTCTTTCTTAATTAGTATCTAATGTGGTAATCACCATTCTTTTGGGTAAAAGAGAAGTTAGCTGAGATGGGCTGGAGCTACTGTTAAAAAGTCCAATCCTGTTTCATCTGAGGTGGTGTATGGGATTCAGCTGGAGCTGGTAGAGGGGGTGATGTCATCTGGATCCCTCTCTCTGGCCCACCCTGGTCAGGACATCCCTCAGGATTAGGGTGACGGAGGTCTGGGGTCCCATAAAATGGTAGGAGAGGCAGCCATGATTGTGAAGCTTGCTCCAGTAGCTTCTGTCTGATCTTCTCTATTTCCCCCAAAAAGTTTATTTCTTTAAAGATCCAGAAAAGGAATGGTGGGTGGAATAGCCCATCCCCTCATTATTTTATCCACCAACTATACCTAATATCTGACACACCAATATTGGTTCATTAATTTCTGGTTTCACATCTTCTGTTTTTACCAAGCATGATTTTAACATAGTCTTTGAACCATATCTTTTTGTTTGGACTAATTTAGTCTTTCCACCTCTGTGTCATACCTTTTCTCATCAACATTTGTTATGATCAGTTATTGTAACATCTTATGAACTCCTACATGCTTTTACAGGTAAGCTCACAATTAGAGTAAATTTGTAGGTCCTATTATCATAACAGACAATAGATACTTCTTCACCCAGGTGAGAGAAGGACCTTAATGTAAGCAATGAGTTTAGTACGCTCATTTTCCTTTATTTGTTATTGTACATCTTTTAAAACAAAGAAACCATTATGTGGGAACACTAATTCCCCTGCAGAACCCAAATTCCCTGAGGGCATTTTTCCTTCCCCCCTCCATAAATGCAAAAAACAAAAAGTTGAAAAAGAAAAATAGTCTATAGTAAATCTTTTTGAAAATATAAAATTCAGCCTGCATGAAGCCCAATGAGCTATATTTTTAATGGCTGTTTTATAATTACTTTCTCTTTCATACCATGCCTTAAAGAACTGCTCACTACTCCAACTCTCTGGAATAGTACTAAAAACATAAAACAACAACAATGAAAAAACTTAATTCATAACGTGTTTTAGTGTGTTTTGAAAAGTAGTTGAAGATCTACATAGCTAGGGTAATAGTAACTATGGCAATTACTTTTTGGTACCAAAAAGGAAAATAAAATCAATGGAAGAATGCTGGTTTATTCTTGTGATTAAGGCAATGGATGGAGACACTAGGTTCAATTCTCAGATTCCTGTACTTCTTGCTACGGGTTTGTACAGTGTTTAGCATATTGGACCTCTAGCTCCTACTGTAATATAAATAATAACATTACACAATTGACATAGTACCAGGACTCTCCTTCTGTTGGATTTTGTGGGCTCAGAATGCAAGTTCGAAACCACCAGTTAGCCCCTATGCTGTTGCTAGGCTAACAACCACCATCACATTTTGTTCTCTATTTTATAACAAACATTCTATTTTTTACAGTTCCCATGGATTTGTCTCTGACTATCCATCTTAAAACCCCTTGAGTCCTTTTGCTTGCCCCCTGAATGAATGACTTGTTTTAACTACCTTTTAAAATTTATTTATTTATTTTTTGAAAGATCCTCAGCATGCAGGACAACAAACTATTTCAACTAATACTTAATCTTTAAAAAGTATTTACAACAAGCCAATACCCCCTAGTATAAAAGAGCATTTCATGTGGCAGACCATGATGTAGGGGAAGCAATAAAAGAGAAGCACAGCTTGAATTGCAATATTGGTGGATAACTTGCGTCTTCCTGCTGAAGGCAGCAGACTTGCAGTTACTGAACTGCTAATCTGTTCTACTGTTTTTTAATCAGATGTTGGCATTATCTGCCACTAATTGCTTTTTCATTTCCACTTGTAATTATTCCATTGCATGTTTGTGGTGAGAAGCTGAAAATGAAGCAGATCACCAAGAAAGAATTAATTGTTAATGAATAATCATCAGTAGGAAGCCAATTTCATTATCTTCAAAGAGGTAGCCAGAGATTAGCTACTAACTGGGGTTCTCCTACTTTCTGTGTATGACTGTAAAGTAATCACAAATAATCACACCCTCCAACTTCATCAATTATTTTCTATTATGTGAATTGATACCAATTTTTGTCTTTGTTGTTTAACATTAATGTTAGTATTCATGCTGGGGAGTGCTAATTGGAAGGTGTTACATTCGGTGGGCTTTAGGCCTAATTATTAGAGCATCTTCTTCATTAGCACATGATCTTATGAGGGTTGCATAGTGGGAGTTACTAAATTTACCATGATGTATGAATGTTATCCTTATTGACAAACTTTAGGTATTTCAGGCAACTGGTTAAAGCATAATGATATGCAAAGCTGCCTTCTCCACACTAAAACAAACATACCTATATGTCCGTTGCATTTAAAACTTGCCATCATTAGCTGTCTACTTAAATCAACATATTGAAAATAAATGCGCTGGTTGGCATTTAAGTAGTAAGTATAATGAAGTCAAGGTACTCCCCACCCCAAAATCTGTTGTATACTAAACAGAAGCTTTAATACAAAACATCTCTCTCATGATTATTATGTAAGGTTCTTTATATAGTGAGAATTTTTGACACTCTGCTTTTTCACTTCTGCTGTGCTATCGATGCTTTGCTCAATCAGTTGAGTTGCCAACCCTAATCCTAATCCTTTTAGATGAATTATTGTTTACAATCACAGTTTCTTCATACTTTGTATTAAACTAAACTAATTTTAAATAGTTATCAAGGAGTTAATATTAACTGTAAACCTGGTTCTTCAGTCTCTGTAAAGGCAAACTCATACTGAACTCTGTGGCAAGATTGCAGGACCCATGTTGTAGGTATATGACAAGAGGGCCACATATCTCCATTGATGTAATGTATGGGATTTATGGGAAAAAAATCAATGGCATCAGCTCTATCTGATACAAGAAATGTTACATTTTAAACATAAGCAGCGAGATTGTCATTTGGGGTAAGTCATAGTAACTCCATGGACTATGGGGAACTTCAAAAGAGATATGCCGATTAACACCAGCTGAGGACCTAGCTCATGGGATTTTATTAACATTAATAAACATTTATACATTAATTTATAATGTGAAATTCAGAAAGTCTCTAGGTGCAAGTACAATGATTAAAACTCAAACATTACAAACTGTCAACCAATAACACTACTCCCTACCAATCCCCTAACTCTGACATGTCCTACCCCACTGACAGTAAATCCCCTGCTAATTAAAAGACAAATTAAAACAGACGCATTTAGCACCGTGTAGTAAAGGTTGCCAAGATGAGAATTGGCAGACCGTAAGTGAGAGCCAGTTCCAGATATGGAGGCCATCCACCAGAAGTCCCTGTTGGCTTCCCTATGAAGTTCATATGAAGGGATAAACAAAGATCGTTTCAGTCAACTGTCTGTACAAATCAAATTGGGTCCAAGATTACTTATGGCTGAATTAAACTCCAAAACAGAAAGGAGTCCAATGCAGAGCTCAGAACAGAGATCTCATGTTCATAGCCACCTGGCCCCTTTATGAAAAGGTGATTGCATTCCTCACCAGCAGAAGATTCCATGTCATTTTCCAAGGCTGAACGAGTAGCACCCTTGTGAAGTGGATTACAGTAATCTAGCCTGCAAACACTGAGGGGACGAATAACTGTAATGAGGTCCACTTCAGAGAGGAAAAGCTTCAGATTTCAGCCAGCCAATATGTTAGAATGTATTTTGGACTGTCGCTGACTTTTTAAAATCTAACCGCTACCAATGGATTGAATAAAGCCCTGAGATTCCCAACTACTGACATCAAAGGCAATGATTTCTACTGAGGGAGCAGTTTCCATGTCGGTTCGTGCAATGCTCCTCTCTTCTACCTTTGTGTTATCTACATTGATTTTATGCCAGCTGGGGAAGCAATCTGGGTTTGGATGAAAAAATAAACAGCAGCATTTTTGCCCAGGGTCCCTCCCAGCAGCCCCACCTAAACATTAAACTGGGAGAGTTACAAGATGGAACCTTGCAGTACTCCTAAAGGGATGGTTTCCAAAGAAGATCAGCAACTGCGCATTACCACCTTCTAGGTCCTTTTGGAAAGGAATGAGTGGAACCATTCTAAAGTAATCCTGTCCACTCCTGACTGGCCCCATCATTGAGACACCCCTTCCTTGTGGTCAGTGGTGTTAAAAGCTGTCGAACGACATCAATGTTAACAGATATCTGAGCATTCTTCATTTCCAGGAGGAAATTATTAGCCAAAGATACTATATCCATGTAGTTCTTGTGCCATGTTCAGAGTAATAAGGATTAAAGAATTTTGGAGAAATTCAGATGGCACTGAGTTGGCCAGCCACTACCTTTTCATTAATTTTCCTCACATGAGAAGGTTTCGGGTTGGTGTGAAATTAGCAAGGTTGTCCATGTCAAGAAATGATTTCTTGAACGAGTGCCTAACTACCATGTTTTAAAGTAGACAGCAAGCTGCCTTCATACAGGGAGGCATTAACAATCCTCATCATTAATGGAACTAAACTGTTCCCAGTGACTTTCACCAACTATGAGAGGCAAGGATCCATCACACCTAAAACTAAGTAACATCCACTTAGCACATCCAAAATTTCTGACAGCAAATCTGTACCAGGCTCAAACAAAGAGGGTGACACATTTGGACCTTCTTGCTTTGTTATTACATTCATGCAACCAGCCATGGTTCTGAACAAGTTTATCTGCAAAAGAGATGAAAAAAGCTTCAGAGTGAGCTTTTTTCTGTATCATCAAGTGCATCCAAAACATTGAGCACAGACTGGTGAGTGCAAATAGATAGCCCACAACTTGGAACATCGGCAGTGGCTTAGAGATCACAGATACTATGTTTAGGGAGCTGGTGTCCTGTAACCGTTGCTTATCACATTGATTATAACCATCTCATTGTTACTTTGTGCTTCGCCCATCTGGATCTAACTGGACACTGTGCTTTCCAAGGTGGCTCTGGAATCTCCAAGAAAGTACCATCAAAACAGATTCAACATCAAGAGCTAGGGAAGGCCATCACCTGAATCTGAAGGAGTTAATGATATGACTATAACACTAATTATTACATCATCATTTCACCTACACCCCCAAATACCTAGTGGAGACATTAATTATGTTACTGTAAAACACTATATATGACTTCATTGGAATCAAGTGATAATCATAGCACAACTCCATTGAAAAATCTCAGGGAAGTTACAGTGATATATATTTAATGGTGTGGCTAACCATGTCACCACTCTCAGCAATATGTTCTCTCCTAGTATAAAATGTCATGCCACACAATCCAACAAAGCACAGAATACTGAGGTAATTGGAAGCCATTATTTTCAGCTGAAACAATGGCAAGCAGCAATGTTAATTCCTGCTTTAAGGAGAGATTGTTTTCCCATCTACTGTGACAAAGCATGATATAATGATGTCACCACCATAAAATACTCTTCAAATTGTGCATTTTTGCATCCAGAGTAGGGTGGCTTCTGTCAGATTTCCTTTTTGGCACAGAATCTGACAATCAAATAAATATTAATCCCTCTTTGCCTTCAAAACTGCCTCTGCCATATTAGGATTTTAAATATCTTCATTAATTGCTTAACTACCTTTTCCTAAAATCCCTAAGGGCTCCTTTGATACCAATCACTCTAATGTGTCACCAAGTGATTCGTGGCTTCACTCTGTTTTAATACAAAAGGCATGTCTAGCTGAATTTCTTTGCAGGTTTTTGGTAAAGGGAAGAAAAAAACTGAACAAAAAAACCCAACCTTTTGGATTCCAAAGGAGGGCAAATTTGGAAAGAGTAGCTAAAGTGCTGCATTTATAGAAACTAGTTCTACCTCAGCTCATGTCTGTGGTGAACCTGTTTATAAGCAAAAAACACTCCATATGTTAATAAGCACCTCAAGTTTATAAGAGAAGAAATCAGTCATACAAGAATATGCTAGTATGAAATCTGCAAAAGAAACATTAGAAAAGGTTAGCTATTTAAATGTCCAGGATAAGTAACATACAGTTACAGATATGTTTGTGGAACAAGGTTTTTGCTGAGTGACACTGTAGCATGGGGTCCCTGAGCTAACAAAGAAATTAGTAGATGAAAGTAATAGCTTAGAGATGGAGTTTATTATAATTTAAGACTTAGATTTTCAATGTGGAGTAAAACATTTGGATGCCTAATTCCTAAATTCCAAGGTGAGTCCTAGATGGGTCATCTGCTACTTTTTTGCTGTATGGCAGAGAGTGGAGAAGTAATTTAAAAGATAACAAAAAGAATATATAACCCCTCCATACATGGTCAAAAAAATTCTATGATTCCACCAGCATGGAAAAACCCTGAAAGGCAGCAACATAAGCACACAAGAGTGTGCAGGAGGGCAGAGGGGAGAAGGCAGAAATGGGATAGAACAATTGCATTCTGTGATATTCCTGAAAGCCATCTCACTACCAATGATAAAAATGGGGAAGCAGCAGTAACTTACAAACAGCATCTCTAAAAGAATTTTGGCAGCTCTGGACACTAATTGTCACTATGTGCTGATGTTGTGTGTGACCTTTGTGTGCACATTCTGAAGCACAGCGAAGGAGCTAGGATATTTATTTATGTAGACACCAAGATCCTGAATGCTTGTGCCTGCAACAATCTTGCCTGCAAGAACCACACTTTCTCCAACAAGAGTTCGGGAATAGTCTCTGTATAATGTCCACTATATTTTATGCACCTCTGGTTTTCATGTTATACAGTATCATGCTATTTCTCATATCACTTTATTTCACCAGGTACAGCCCTGTCTTAAACGTTCATTTTTTGGGGAATGTTATAGCGCAGGGTTTGATAAGGCAGCTCTGGCATCATCTGGAGTATTAAATTTCCTGGGCCCTGGTTATTCTGGTTAAAGGTCTGCATATGGTAGAGACAGCCCTGGTCTTGTTAGCTGGGGATCTTCTCTTTGTGATGGACAAAGACCAGGTGTCCCAAAAAATTCCTTTAGACTGGTCAGCTGTCTTTGACCTCAAGGTATTATTGACATGGCTTGAAACCCTGGGGAGAAGTAGGTGGGGTTGCCAATTTTGCTTGGACATATTCCTGGAAGTTTCATTAACTAAAGATTAATCTTTAATTCCTATAGACTCCAGGACAATCCTGGAGGGCTGGCAACCCTAAGTAGATTAAATAGCACTTGAGAGGTTCTGCTGTTTCTATTTGAGAAGATCCAGAGTGAAGCATCGGGCAAATGTTCATCGGCCCTGAGGGCTCCCTCATGTGGGATATGATTCTGAGCCCCCTCCTGTTCAAAGATGCTAGGAGAGACAGGTTGGGCTGCAATGCCATAAATTAGCTGATGAAACATACTTTATAACTCCTTTTCATCAAACTCAGATAGTACATCAGGCTCAGACTTTCCTAATGTCTAACCAAAATTGCAGCTTGGATGAAAGTTTATGTGACACAGGCACAATCTGGGCAAGTTGGAAGTGATGCTATGATGCTAAGGAAAGCATTTAGAGGAGATGGCATATCTGCTCCCTTGACTGGAAGAGTGCCACCCCTTCGTTAATAAGGTTTATAGTCAAGGGATCTACTAGACCCTTGGCTGATTTTATTCTTTTCAACCAGGAAATGCTCACATACAGTGGTGATGCAGACAATGTAAGAACCTAGAGTAGTGGCTCCCAAACTTGTTCTGCCGCTTGTGCAGGGAAAGCCCCTGGCAGGCCGGGCTGATTTGTTTACCTGCCGTGTCCGCAAGTTTGGCCGATCGTGGCTCCCAGTGGCTGCAGTTCGCTGCTCCAGGCCAATGGGAGCTGCTGGAAGCGGCGGCCAGTAAGTCCCTCAGTCCGCACCGCTTCCAGTAGTTCCCATTGGCCTGGAGCAGCGAACCGCGGCCAGTGGGAGCCACGATCGGCCAAACCTGCGGACGTGGCAGGTAAACAAACCGGCCTGGCCTGCCCGGGGCTTTCCCTGCACAAGCGGCGGGACAAGATTGAGAACCACTGACCTAGAGAGATGTCCTTATTGCAATAAGAACCTAAGAACCTAAGAATGGCCATACTAGGTCAGATCAAAGATCTATGTAACCCAGTATCCTGTCTTTCGACAGTGGCCAATGTCAGGTGCCCCAGAGGGAATGAACAGAACACGTAATCATCAAGTGATCCATCCCCTGTTGCCCATTCCCAGCTTCTGGCAAACGGAGGCTAGGAACACCATCCCTGCCCATCCTGGCTAATAGCCATTGATGCACCTATCCTCCATGAATTTGTCTTGGCCTTCACAACATCCTCTGGCAAGGAGTTCCACAGGTTGACTGTTGTGTGAAAAAATACTTCCTTTTGTCTCTTTTAAACCTGTTGCCTATTAATTTCATTTGGTGGCCCCTCGTTCTTGTGTTATGAGAAGGAATAAATAACAACACTTCCTTATTTACTTTGAGGTCTATAAAATCATGACTGGTATGGACAATCATATCTCCTCTTAGTTGTCTCTTTTCCAAGCTGAAAAGTCCCAGTCTTATTAATCTCTCCTCAGATGGCAGCCGTTCCATACCCCTAATCATTTTTGCTGCCCTTTTCTGAACCTTTTCCAATATATATATATTTTTTTGAGATGGAGTGATCACATCTGCACGCAGTATTTAAGATGTGGGTGTACCATGGATTTATACAGAGACAATATGATATTTTCTGTCTTATTATCTATCCCTTTCTTAATGATTCCCAACAGTCTGAGTTTTTTTGACTGCCGCTGCACATTGAGTGGATGTTTTCAGAGAACTATCCACAATAGTACAATAGAACTATCCACAATATTAACCATACTTTCCCATTATCTACTCTTTCCTCTTGGATGTGGATCACAGCGGAATTATCTGAGCTTTTGTTCTCTCTAGATTGGATTCCTGCAGTATGGTTTACATTGTGCTATATATCAAAACTCCCTTGGAAATTTCAGTTAGCGCAAAATGCAGCTGCCTACTTATGTGAGAAACAGAGCTAAGTAAAGCATCTCACATCTGTTCTTGAAGTCTGCGCTGGCATCCAGTTTGTTTCTGGAAGCAATACAAGGTGTTGCTATTGATCTACTGCATAAAGCCCTATATGGCTTAGATCCTAACTATGTTAGAGATTGTGTCCTGTCCCCAGCAGCTGAAATTAGCTGAGGTGCTTGAACAGATTTAAAGGTCTTAGAGATAGGGGGGTAGCTCACTCAGAGAACTCCCTGGAACTTGCCTAGGTTCGTAGCTATATTACAGCTGATTCCTGAATGGGAGTATTGGAGGACAACAGGCTCTTTGCCTCCAAGTAGTGCTGGTCATAATATGGCCATGGAATTTAAAGATGGAAAAAGACCTATTAGATCATCCAGCTCAGGACTTGTGCAGCTGGAGCGCTGAACATCTTTGCTTTTATCAGTTATTGCCAAACTTCAAAGTATTTTCTCTTCTATTTCTAGAATAGCTTTCTAAAATAAAATAGTAGGCACAGTAAGCATAAATTTTTCATAAGAGCAAGTCAAGTTTCCTGCAATGGGCCAACACAATGTCTCCCTCTATCACATGTTATACATAGGAATTTATGACAGTTTTAATATGCATTTTATACAATTAACTAGTTGGGTAAAATAAAAATATGCAAATGATTAACTCCATAGATATTGAGGCCTGTTACAATCTATTGTATAAATTCACATATTGGTCATATTCTAAACTGAGTTATTTTACTGACCTCTCATGGTTTTAATGGGCATTCTATGCACAGAATATGAGGAGATGTGGATTTATATGACAGAGTATAACTAGATGTCAAGTAGCTACTATGGTGTTTCGGATCCGATGTCAAAAATTACTTGGGCGTGCTTTCCTTACTTGAATTCTTGGCCCTACAATTATAACAATTCTGCCAGTGTCATTAGAGTGTGTTTTTTTAGAACTATTCAGGCACTTCTTGATACATGGACAATTGACTCGAGGGGGTGTCTGTTCCTTCCGAGGCATTGCAGCCCATCATGATCTGTGCTCCTGCCCTGCATACACACAGAGTCCACACACTAAGACACCTTATGAAATATTTATCCCTCAAAAGGAAATGTGCATTTCTAGTAGCCACTTCTCTAAACAAAAATAAGTCATTTGCCCCCAAAGTACCCCAAAGCACTAGTGTGCACATAGATTAATGACTTCAAATTTTCATTTTAAAAAAGAACAGTATTTATAATTTAGAATGCCTGAATCAACTAGTTTCCATTTCTATGCATTCCTACCACTTTAAAAGTGCCAAGCCACCAGCTGAAAATTGGAATTTATAATTGGGAGCAGTGACACAATCTCCCCTATAGCAGCATCAAAAGTACTATTCTAATACTGTCACATGACGAATCCAATAATTTCATTTGGCAACAAAGTCTTTGCACCAGCCACTCTTGAAGTGCAATTAATTCAATAATGAAAAATACACAGCAATATTTTTGCATTTATTTATAGTCTCTTTTTAATTCCAAAACAAATTTCAATGTAGCATACATAATCCTGTCTGGTTTTAGGGGTTTTCATTAAACTACAAGTGAATTGCCCTTCTGGCTGAAAATCTGTTTTCTTTTGCATTCACCTCCCTCCTACGTACTATATTCCATCTTAAATTCCACATGGATTCTATAGATTTTATTTAAGCAGAGCCAAGTTGCACAAACACATCTGCCCTAGAGAAGTTTGCCTCTTAACATGCAACCCACCACTAATGCTCCTACTTCATTTAGGTTTTCAATTTGGATGAATTCCAAATGACCATTTATTCCAATAGAAACACTACTAATTACACAAAGCATCTTAATAAAGAGAGGAAACAAGATTAAAAACATCCTCCCTTCTGGTGTTCTAATATGTAGCAGCTTTAAAATAGCAAAAAGGTACTTTACTTTCACTATATTATTTAAACCTCTTGAACCATCTATTATTTTAGTCTTAGTAAAATATAACTAGTTAAATTGGACATGAAATACAATTGCTTTGTATACAGAGAACAGAGGGGGCTTGTTTTATTCATTTATTCCTCCCATCTTTTGTTACAAAGAAAAGATGTTAAGTTCTTTAAATTAATTTGTTCATGTATGGTAGCAGCCACAATATGCTGTGCTCTTTTCAAACCTAAAAAAAAATGGTCCTAGTTCTTAGAGACTCACAATCTATGGACAGACAGACCAGCAGACAGTGTTTAGGAGGAAGGGAACAACAACAATAGGCAATTTATATGCATGTAAATTTGATTTGTTGCAATCAGTACACCATAATCTTAGGATCTTTAATAGTGACTTAAATGTGGACCGGTTAGAGGGGCTTGGAAATGAGATCATGGAGTTCATGTTTGTGCCATGTAGAAGGAAGAACGAGGGTGAGTAGCTGACAAACAGGTGACCAAGGCTGAGAACACCAGCAGATCAGAGTGGATGGGGACAATGCAACGCTCAACAAAGGAGAGGAGGGGACGTAGGGAGGGTCAGAGTTATGTAAAGCTTTGAAGGTGGCGATGAGAACCTTAAGTTTGATGTGACTGTGGAAGGGAAGACAGTGTATGGATTCTAAGAAGGGTTTGACATGATCCTATCAGCAGGCAAGGTTGGTGATGAGTTCAATGGCTGTATTTTGTATGGACTGATGGGGAAAATGTGAAAGCCAGAGAAGGGAACATTGCAGGTGTCAAGGTGAGATATTATGTGGGTCTGATGAATGAGAGATTGGATGATGATGGTGAAAGGAAAAGGATTCTTCTTCTTCTCTGCTGCTGTGGTAGTGTGTCAATAACACAGCCAATGACTGTATGCTGATTGGTCAATACTACTTTCCTCTGATGCTACAAAAAGTTAGAATACACATCAGAAGGACTAAAAGGTCAATAATGTTTTTTCTTTAGGCTTCTCACTTCATCTCATGTTCAACATATTAAATTTTCAAAAAGGAACACATGAGAAATTTCTGGCTGTAATGGGGAAGATCTCCATATTTCCAATGGAGCTATTTAGACCGCATAATACATATATGTATTGTGCCAACACCAAAAAACTTGTCATTCTTCCTAGCAAATATTGACCTCCTTGGGACACACATCTGCTAGTTAGCCACACAAGAGCTCAGTAGAACATATCCTCAAAAAAGATACATTGGCGACAAAAATTATTAGTGACATGGAACAGCTTCCATCTGATGGGAGCTTAAAAAGACTGGGTCTGTTCAGCTTAGAAAAGAGATGACTAAGGGGGGATATGAGAGAGGTCTATAAGATCGTGAAAGGTGTGGAGAAAGTGAATAAGGAAGTGTTATTTACCCCTTCACATAACACAAGAACCAGGGGTCACCCAACGAAATGAATAAGCAGCAGGTTCAAAACTAACATAAAGAAGTATTTCTTCACAGACTGCACAGCCAACTCATTGCCAGGGGAAGGCTAAAAGTATAATTGGGTTAAAAAATAGATAAGTGCATGGAGGATAAGTCCACCAATGGCTATTAGCTAAGATAGTCAGGGACACAACCCAATGCTCTCAGTGTCCCTAAAACTCTGACTGCCAGAAGCTGGTAGTGGATGACAGGGGATGGATCACTCAATAATTGCCATTTTGTTCATTTCCCCTGAAGCACCTGGCATTGCCACTGTCAGAAGACAGGAGACTGGGCTAGAAGGACCATTGATCTGACCCAGTATGGCCATTCTTAGGTTCTTATGATCAGAGCAAAGCTAGAACTCCCACCTCTCTCTTTCATATTAATGAATTTGTTGATTAATACCGTGACTGGGGTCCCAGGGGAGCCAACTGGGGTCACTCAATTAGGGTGAACTGCAAATAATGGGGAGGCAATCCCCAAAGCTGGTGGATATTCCAATACTTGGATTTACCAAGCCAGCACAAAACAGCTTCTATAATACCTCACTGGTTACCCGGAAGCCAACAACAAGTTCCCTTAAAGCAACCCAGCCTCAGGCCTCCACCCAGGCACCCAAGTCAAATATGATGAGGATTACTAAAAAAATCTTATTCATCATATAAAAAGTTCTACCAATCCCAAAAGATCGGATGCATTACCTCCCAGGTTAATTAATATTTCAGATCTTACCCAAATACATGATTAACTAAATTAAAATTTATTTAAAAAGAAAAGAGATAGAGTATTGGTTAAAAGATCAGTACACATACAGGCATGAGTACAATTCTTGAGATTCAGATTCATAGCCGAGATGGTGAGTTGCAAAGAGTTCTTTCAGAGTTAGTCCATAGGTATAGTCCAATGTTCAGGGTGGTTCAGTCAGGACTGGGATCTCAGCCTTGTAGCTTAAGTTTCCCCTGCATGAAGCCTCAAGCAGATCTGAGATAAAAAGGATTAGGACACAAGGGTCTTTTATACAGTTTTCTAGCAGCCACTTGACCATACAGTCCTGGGTGAACAATAGGCTTTTAATGTAACCTATTGTTTCCTAAACCTCACCGGTAATTAATTACATGGATTAATGGATAACTTATTTTATGTTAATTAGTTTATCACAAACTTTAAAGAAATATATAGACAATGATATTATTGCACCCAAGATTCATCTAAATGTTAATATTCCCTTTTGACTTCTGAATCAATAGCTATGGTGACAGACAGGAACTATCTATTTACATGGCTAACATTTATGAGCACACACATATAATTAGTATCACTTCTAACTTCTAACAACATAGGTTTGCATGTCAAAATTCTAGCCTATCTACCATGGAATGTCCCTAATTACCATTCACATACTTTCCTAACATGACTTTAAAGGTTGACTCCAGGTCAACTAGCCTGCAAGCTGCTTAACCCTTTCTGGCTATGTGTCACACCATTCATAGGTTCTTATGATCAGAGCAAAGCTAGAACTCCCTCCTCTCTCTTTCATTTTAATTAATTTGTTGCTTAATAAATCCAAAATTCCACACTTCTTTGCAGATACTCAGAAAGAAGACAGTGCAAAAAAGACATGTACTCTCTTAGGGAAATATACCTAGGTCCCTCTCTCAGCAAAAGCAGAAGGGATCAGTGGATTGTTTGTGTAGAAGACAGGAACCATTACTTTCCCCTACCTTATTTTACATAAACCCCACTTCTTCACATTTAGAGCTTTGCCAGCCAAGAGAAGACATCTAGGAGAGAAGTCACTTAGAAGGCCAATTCATAGCAGTTGACACTGTTCCTAGTAATTTTAACTCCTGCTCTATCTTTGTAATGCTACTGGAGATGGGAAAGTTTGAAAAGGCACTGGTGTGATGGAGGGAACTATGGAGCTGTAGAGTAAAGGTTGTGGCAGGAAGCACCGAAAAGGGCAAGCACAACACAGGACCACAGCCTCTGCTCCTGTCAGGAGACTGATTGCAGCTGGGCAGGTTCCTCTGCTGAACTGCTGTTTTGGCTGACTATTCCTGTGGATCCCTGTTATCTACAGGTTTTGAAGACCACGCCCCCTGCCTCCTTTACAGCATCCTTGAGGGGAATAGTCAGAGGAAATGCCATGAGATAAACCTGACAGAGTCTCCTGGGCACTTGTCCTCTCTCCTGTGGTAAAACCGTGGGAGGGGACATGGCCCCTAATAACACTGTATGCCTTGTAAACTGTGGGACCAGTGTAATAGTAGTGTAATCTACTCCCTTTCATTGTCTGAATACGCAGCACTAACACACTATTCTCACTGGGTCTATTTTTATGAGAGCCAATCAGGGAACATCACAAGTGTTCTAAACATCTGCAGCGCACTACAAATTTAACAATGCCAGTACCATATGCTCTTACATTTTATATAATGTGTGAAGTATGCCTTACTAAAACTCAAGAGAAAAGTTGATTAATATTGTTTAGACATTAAATAATTTATGCATATTTATTTTAATGAGCATCTTTTACTTTCAACATCTAACTTTGTTTTTGTAACAATGTTCTTCATAAGAAATTTCTAGTTACAGTATAGAGAATGTGGAAAAAATATAGCAATTGTAAAAAAATGTTGACTATTAAGCAATGAGCTATTTCCTGCTATTGTTAAAGAGAACGCTTTCTACAGAGACAGATCAGGGACAGTTTTTCCTGAAATATTTTCCCACTGTATTGCTTTAAAAGAAAAGCAGCTATCAATGGAATAGGTTATAATAAGATGCAGCACAGTCAAGAAGATGGAAAGTTTTCATGCTTGTATATGCTTGATGAGGACTGTGCAAGCTGATATTATATCATCTCCATTCAGAATCTAAATACAATTAACAGAGAATAAGCGCAGGTTTTCTGTGGACTTTTCATACACCAGCATAACATAATCCGAAATACAAACTTTGTTTTCTACAGTAAGAATGAAGAATATAGTTCATAATACAGCATTTGCTGTAATATTAACCTCTCTTTTCTTTTCCGGGTAGCTGAAAAGACTTGCCAACACTAAAATCACATATTCCTATTGCATTACTGAGTCAGAATTTCCTTAAGCAAAGTATAATATCAGGAAAAGATTTGACACACAAAACACTGGTTTTAAATAGGAAGATCTAGTGGTGCATTATTGGTCAAATTTCATCCCTTCAGTATAGTGTAGTTTACTTTGTATCTTGAAAGTTCCTCCTGTGAGTTCTGTAGCATTTGCAAGTTTACAAACATCTGGCCAGCTGCCTCACCACCAGGAGATTTTGCAAACAAATCTAGAGTACTCTCAGTAATGCAGGTTAACGAATCTAAGGAGCTAATAGAATATGTTAAAATAATTTAATTTTTGATCTGTCATTTAAAATTGTTTTGCTACCAGTAATAAAGGGAAGTTGGGTGAATGTGTGTGTTGCAATGGAGCAATAGTTCTGTGTCAGCAGTAAGGAACAGAGACAGAATTCTAAGCTTCTCAGCATGAGAGTGGAGTATAATTCATATTTACAATGCTATTGACAAATGTCTTGTCAGCTCTCTACAAATCTCTCCTGGCCCTTAGTGAGTGACTTTCCTTTCCATTCAAAACCTTTCCGTTTGTGCTTAGTACGTGCCTGCTCCAAAACCCATGGAAGTGAATGGGGATCTCTCAGTGAGCGTTGGATCAGACCCTGTGTGTGTAAATCTCTGCAGAGCCAGCCTTTGAGGCCCAAAGCAGCCCTCACCTACACACCCCACATCTCTGATGTGGAGGACCTAGAAATATCAAGATTAAACTCAGCTTTCATTTCAAAAGAAAACCTCGGTGTTCAACCTTTTTCCTTCACAGACAGCCTTGAAAAATCTAAGCTAAGTGCTATGCTTGAAAGCTACTCACTGATTTTGTCTAATGTAGTTGGGAATTCATTTTTCCCTCTGTAGTTACCAAGCAGATTTTTGCAGTCTATGAAACCCACAGCAACAAGCCCTTCACTTCCTTGAGAGATCTTATGCCAATGTGTAGCTTGTGTTGGGGGTGGAGTGGGGAAAAAGACCACTCAGACTACTGTTAATAGTATTAAGCCACCACAACCCATTGACTGACTTTAGCTGAGTAGGCTTCTCTACAGAACTAACATTTTGGCTACAATGGATAGTTTGAGTGGGGATCAGTTCAATAGCATGAGGCAGCCTGGACTAGTGAACTAAGTAAGGGACACCTCTCTTTTAATTGCTGCTCTGACACTGACTCCCTCCATGGCTTTAGCCAACTCACTTAACTTTTGTCTATTTCCTCACCTGGAAAATAGGAATAATAATGCCTATCACCACCACAGAGGAGGGAGGGGATGGTAACTGATTAGTTAATGTTTATACTAAAATTCATCAACACATTCACAAAACCCTCCTTTGGCTGGAAACCAAGAGACACCCAGGACCTCCATTTATTTGAGCTATCCCTAGCTAAACAATTTAAAATATAGGGAGTTGGGCTCTCCCTTTCCTGGCTGATGAGAAGATGGTGTTTATACCCACAAAGGAATTTTTTTTAAAATATAGCAGGTCAGATCAGCTCACTAATCTTTGCCAGAATTCTCAGAACAGCCCTGATAGTGGACAGGAATCAGCTATGTCTGGGAAAGGTGGTGAACAATTATGTCACAGGTCTGGCCCACCTAAAATTGTCAAGAGATAGCAAAACAGGCCACCTACTCCCACAATGAAAATCTCACTATACAAATTTTCCCTTCCTGACGCTTCATTCTGAAAGTGATAGCAAAAGCAGTTTCCTAACCAGAAAGAAAAAATAATTCATAAACCCCAGCCCCTCATTCACCTCTATAGCTACCTGGGAGCTGCTTTTATAGAGTTCCCTGGCTTTCCACTGAGTATCTGATAGGACCTTTGGTTTCCAGCCATACTTAATTACTCCACCCTTTGCACCTGCAGGAGATACATACTGGTAGTTAATTCTCTGTCTTCTGGTATCTAGCTGGGATATCTGCATTGCCATTCACTCTTTTAAACTGTTTCATGGTGCTGCATGTCATGGACACACTATAAAATGTATGTATAGTCAGAACAATAGGCTGTTACTTTTGCTCTTATTGTCCTACAGAACTAAATGGTTCTAATTCATTTATTTGGTTAACATCCTGGAACTACCTCTCTTACAAATTACTAGCTAGAATGGGACTAACCCTAGCACAGATGTGCAAGGGGAGGGTAGGATGCAAGGAACCATGCAGGGGCTTTCACAATCAAAATGTTTACATTCACCTGAGTGCAGGGACTGCTCCTGTTAGCACCCCTGAGTGTTAGATATCCCAAATGGGTCAAAGAGGGGTAGAGATGAGAGGGAGTCAAGGCCCAGCCCCCCTTTGAAGCAACCACACCCTCTTCTCTGTGTTCTCCCTGCTCTCCTGAAAAATACAGAACTTCCCTGTGTTTTCACTTTGGTAGTTCTGTCCAACCCCCCCTGCAGGGCTGTGATTAAAAGTTACAAAAGAGACCTTTGGAGCCCAATTCTGCAAAACTTCCACTGCAGGTTTGCATGACTAAGCACTTCAGGATCAAGCCCCATATTCAGATAATCAGTTCTTTGCTGTAGGTTTTTCATACTAGTGGCTAGCAGGGAAACATCAGCTCTCCGCAGGTTACTTAAGACCATAATATTTAAAACTCTGTGACATTACACTGTTTCAGTATATAAAAGTAAGTGGGAGAAAATACATGTTCTGAAATAAGGGCAAAGATTAACATCACACCTCTGGGGTCTGGAAGTCCTGCAGTCCTTCATTCTTCTCTCTAATTACTTCCAACAATATAGCATTTGGCTACTCCCCTTTCATTGCTTTACTTGGACAGACTTTAGGAAATGGAAACCGCTGCAAATGCTTCTGGACTTATCCAGCATATGAAGCATGTAAATAAAAACTGAACAATAGATGACTAGAGTTAATACTTTCTTTTCCTACAGCACTTGCAGGGCTATTAATTACTCTTTGGGCAGGTCTTCACTACGGGGGGGGGTCAATTTAAGATACGCGAATTCAGCTACGCTATTCGCGTAGCTGAATTCGACGTATACGCAGGCGACTTACCCCGCTGTAGGGACGGGGGCAAAATCGACCTCTGCGGCTTCCTGTCGACGGCGCTTACTCCCACCTCCGCCGGTGGAGTAAGAGCGTCAATTCGGGGATCGATTGTCGTGTCTCAACAAGACGCGATAATTCGATCCCCGAGAGGTCGATTTCTACCCGCCGATTCAGGCGGGTAGTGTAGACCTAGCCTCCATGATTAAACGATGGTTTACATGATCTAACCCTATGTTTACTCATCCTTCTTTTCTCAGAAATTTGTTTCTTTTATAGAAATAAGAAACATTTTAAATCATTAGCCAAATCCAGAGGCCCCTACTCAGTTTTTTCTCAGTTCTGGAGTAATGGAAGCTTAACTGAGAAATTTGACTTAATGTTTAAAAAAAACCCTTGTGCTCAATAATTTCATAATGAATAAGCCTGTACAGGATAATGACAATTGCATTTTTCACATTAGATTTCGTAGTGATTGAGGGCTAAATTCTGCCTCCCCTGCAGCAAAGCACTTAAGCACATGCTTAAGTCTAGTCCAATTCAGCAAAACTCACTTTATTCATTTGCTGTAGGAACTATTTGAAGTCAATTGGACAGAAGCACATGCTTCTAAGTGATTTGCTAAATAGGAATGGGATTACTCAATTTAAAATTAAGCACCTGCTTGGATGTTTTTTTTCGAAGCAAAGCCCAAGCTGTGATGCATCTGGAGTAACTCCTTTGACTTCATTTGATACCCCAGTGTAAACCTGAAATTTATTTGCCCTGGCTGTACATTGCATTTACCTTCATGGTACATTGCAAGTTCACTTCATGGGACAGGTTAGATGGAGACTATTTATATCATAGGCTGAATCACAGAATGTTAGGGTTGGAAGAGACCTCAGGAGGTCATCTAGTCCAATCCCCTGCTCAAAGCAGGACCTACACCAACTAAATCATCCCAGCCAGGGCTTTGTCAAGCCGGGCCTTAAAACCTCTAAGGATGGAGATTTCACCACCTCCCTAGGTAACCCATTGCAGTACTTCACCACCCTCCTAGTGAAATAGTTTCCTAATATCCAACCTAGACCTCCCCCACTGCAACTTGAGACCATTGCTTCTTGTTCTGTCATTTTCCACCACTGAGAACAGCCTAGCTCCATCCTCTTTGGAACCCCCCTTCAGATAGGTGAAGGCTGCTATCAAATCCCCCCTCACTCTTCTCTTCTGCAGACTAAACAAACCCAGTTCCCTCAGCCTCTCCTTGTAAGTCATGTGCTCCAGGCCCTGATCATTTTTGTTGCCCTCCGCTGGACTCTTTCCAATTTGTCCACATCCCTTTTTAGTGAGATTCTGTGGCCTGCATTGTGCAGGAGGTCAGAGTAGATGATCACAATGGTCCCTTCTGACCTTAAAGTCTAGTCGGGGGACCAAAACTGGATGCAATATTCCAGGTGTGGCCTGACCAGTGCCGAGTAAAGGGGAATAATCTCTTCCCTCAATCTGCTGGCAATGCTCCTACTAATGCAGCCCAAGATGCCGTTGGCCTTCTTGGGCACTCTGCTGACTCGTATCCAGCTTCTCGTCCACTGTAATCCGCCGGTCATTTTCTGAAGATCCATGCATGATTGATTTACAGATATAAGAGTTTGCATACCCAGAGTTGATGTGGTACTCCATCTGTGTGTTAAGTATCAGAGGGGTAGCCGTGTTAGTCTGAATCTGTAAAAAGTGACAGAGGGTCCTATGCCACCTTTAAGACTAACAGAAGTATAGAGAGCATAAGCTTTCGTGGGTAAGAACCTCACTTCTTCAGATGCAAGTCTGAAGAAGTGCATCTGAAGAAGTGAGGTTCTTACCCACGAAAGCTTATGCTCCCTATACTTCTGTTAGTCTTAAAGGTGCCACAGGACCCTCTGTTACATCTGTGTGTTGTTTATCAAAACAAACAGCATACATGCCATTGTATTGACAGCCTCTGTGCTATCAGTCAGATTTCAAATAATGAATAACTTACATTTATATAGCACTTTTAACACTAAAGAATTACAAATCAAAATATTTTCATTAACATATTACACTGTCTTAAGACAGTTCTCTTATGCTGGGCAGATACTCCCAATTCTGACAATTTCAATACCCTCACATCAGCTGTTATCTCCCAAGTGATAGGTAAGGGTGCCTCAAAATCCTCTGGAGATCATCTCCAACCTGCCCTCAGAACTACCAGTGGACAATAGCACTAAATACTATAATCTGTCTCTTTATCATGATATTTTGAAGAGGAAACGATCCTGAATGTCATTACTGCCCTTGGACACATTGAATGAAGGATCCATGGAGTCAGGCCATGGAAATGCAGACTAAAAGGACATCCGAAAAATGAACACTCTGCTAACACTGCCATGGAACTAGGCACAGGGGAAGCCACAAGAATCAGGAAACTATCAGCCAGTATGCTTAAGCTGACTGCAGACAACAGCTTGGTGTAATTCCAATGAGCTTCTAGTTCCTGGCAAAGTGATCACAATTGGGAAGGCCATCAAAATCATTTAAAATGTTTAAATATAAATAGACTGCAGTGGAAACAGCGGGACAGGCCTGTGGGAGATGTCAGGCCTGTGTGCACTTTGAGTGGAGACAAGCAACCAACAGCATCCCAAGGATTTTTGGAACACCATTTTATGGCCTGGCTCCCTGAGAGGCTCACAGGAGCTGTGAGTAGTGCAGCTGGCAATTAATGGTACAAATATTAAAAAAGGACAGCAACAAAATGGCATGGTCAGTCCTCAGGAGTGATCCTTTTATGATCTGTCAGCTTTAGGGCTAGCATATTTGTTTTCTCCCTGCCGCCATATGCGGATGTAATGTAAAACAACGGGCATTTATTTTCCTGAGTTCTCTGCTATCGTCTCCTGTATGTAAGGGCTAAATCCTGTTCTCTGCTAACCTGGTGTACAAGAGGAGCCTCTTCCCCTCTTTACTTTCCCCCTTCGCCCCCATGACGTGTATTTTGAAAGTTAGGGGACATGTCTAGCCCTCCCAAATGACTAGTGAATACGATGCATTGGCAGCAAGAGCTAGCCAGAAGCAAAGACGGATGTACTACACTCCTGTTTAGAAGACCTGAAAAATGTGTTCGTCATCATATTGCCCCTGACTTGCAATGAGGAAACCTGCTCTGGTTGACAAGATTTTAGTGGATCAAGATGTACCAGCGAAGGTAGAATTTGCTACTTTGGGCCAACATGAGCCCTCATCTGTAGACAGCTGCACCACAGCAGGGAGAAGTGAGCTGAGCTCCAGCTGGAGTTACTCCTCTCTCCCAAGCACCTCTGAACCCAGAACTGCAATGGGCAGAGCCCCCTATGCATGGGCACAGGGGTGGCTCTATGATTTTTGCCGCTCCAAGCACGACAGGCAAGCAGGTTTCGGTGGCACGCCTGCGGAAGGTCCGCCGCCGCCAAATTGCCACTGAAGCCGTAGGACCGGCGGACCTCCCGCAGGCATGTCGCCGAAAGCCGCCTGCCTGCCACCCTCACAGCACCCGGCAGGCCGCCACCCACGGCTTGCCGCCCCAGGCACGCGTTTGCTGCGCTGGTGCCTGGAGCCGCCCCTGCATAGGGCCAACTCTGTGGGTGCTCTGGGCCTGGAGCACCCACGGAAAGAAAATAGTGGGTACTCAGCTCCTCTCTCACCCCATCCCCAGCTCTTTCCACCTGCCAGTGGGCCTCCAATCAGCTGTTCAGCGGTGTGCAGGAGGCACTGGGGGTGGAGCAGGGGCAGGAAGAGGTGGGACGGGGACTTGAAGGAAGGCGTGGAGTGGGGGCAGGGCCTGGGGCAGAATGGGGGTCCCCCGAGGAAATCACAGAGTCAGCGCTTTTTCCCCTATGGAAGCACCAGGGCCCATGCACTCCCCTCCAGTCATGCCAGCTCTGAGCAGAAAAACTGCTGATTGGCTGTTCACTCTAACTGCCTCCTATCCCTCCCTGACCGTCTCTCAATTCAGCCTCATTCTACTTGCCCCCCTTGCTCCTGTTATACTCCTCTCTCTATTGCTTTGTCTCTCTGTTTAGCTAATTCCCTCCCAACAAAAGCCCACTCCATTTTTTTAAATAAAAAACCAACAAACATATTGTTGTGTTAACTTGACATTTGCAAACTATTCCTGTTCACTCAGCCTGTCTGTTTTATCCCTGCTCCCCAATCCTTTGTCTGTCTTGTTGATTTAAATGGTAAGCTCTTCAGGGCAGGGACTGTCTCTTACTCTATGTTTGTGCAGTACCCAGCACCACAGGGGTCTCAGGCTTGGTTGGGATCCCTTGACACCACCATCATACAAATAAACAATGATAATACAAGAGTGCAAGAGGGGAGGACTCCTGTCTCATGCTGAGAAAGAGGGACGATCATTGAGTTATCTTAAGTGCCTATACACAAATGCAAGAAGCCTGGGAAACAAGCAGGGAGAACTGGAAGTCCTGGCACAGTCAGGGAACTATGATGTGATTGGAATAACAGAGACTTGGTGGGACAACTCACATGACTGGAGTACTGTCATGGATGGATATAAACTGTTCAGGAAGGACAGGCAGGGCAGAAAAGGTGGGGGAGTTGCGTTGTATGTAAGAGAGGAGTATGACTGCTCAGAGCTCCGGTATGATACTGCAGAAAAACCTGAGAGTCTCTGGATAAAGTTGAGAAGTGGGAGCAACAAGGGTGATGTTGTGGTTGGAGTCTGCTATAGACCACCAGATCAGGGGGATGAGGTGGACGAGGCTTTCTTCTGGCAACTAGCAGAAATTGCTAGATCACAGGCCCTGGTTCTCATGGGAGACTTTAATCACCCTGATATCTGCTGGGAGAGCAATACAGCGGTGCACAGGCAATCCAGGAAATTTTTGGAAAGTGTAGGGGACAATTTCCTGGTGCAAGTGCTGGAGGAACCAACTAGGGGCAAAGCTTTTCTTGACCTGCTGCTCACAAACAGGGAAGAACTAGTAGGGGAAGCAAAAGTGGATGGGAACCTGGGAGGCAGTGACCATGAGATGGTCGAGTTCAGGATCCTGACACAAGGAAGAAAGGAGAGCAGCAGAATACGGACCCTGGACTTCAGAAAAGCAGACTTTGACTCCCTCAGGGAACAGATGGGCAGGATCCCCTGGGAGAATAACATGAAGGGCAAAGGGGTCCAGGAGAGCTGGCTGTATTTTAAAGAATCCTTATTGAGGTTGCAGGAACAAACCATCCCGATGTGTAGAAAGAATAGTAAATATGGCAGGCGACCAGCTTGGCTAAACAGTGAAATCCTTGCTGATCTTAAATGCAAAAAAGAGGCTTATAAGAAGTGGAAGATTGGACAAATGACCAGGGAGGAGTATAAAAATATTGCTCAGGCGTGCAGGAGTGAAATCAGGAAGGCCAAATCACACTTGGAGTTGCAGTTAGCAAGAGATGTTAAGAGTAACAAGAAGGGTTTCTTCAGGTATGTTAGCAACAAGAAGAAAATCAAGGAAAGTGTGGGCCCCTTACTGAATGAGGGAGGCAACCTAGTGACAGAGGATGTGGAAAAAGCTAATGTACTCAATGATTTTTTTGCCTCTGTCTTCACGCACAAGGTCAGCTCCCAGATTGCTGCACTGGGCAGTACAGCATGGGGAGAAGGTGACCAACCCTCTGTGGAGAAAGAAGTGGTTCGGGACTATTTAGAAAAACTGGACGTGCACAAGTCCATGGGGCCGGATGCGCTGCATCCGAGGGTGCTAAAAGAGTTGGCGGGTGAGATTGCAGAGCCATTAGCCATTATTTTTGAAAACTCATGGCGATCGGGGGAGGTCCCAGATGACTGGAAAAAGGCTAATGTAGTGCCCATCTTTAAAAAAGGGAAGAAGGAGGATCCGGGGAACTACAGGCCAGTCAGCCTCACCTCAGTCCCTGGAAAAATCATGGAGCAGGTCCTCAAGGAATCAATTATGAAACATTTAGAGGAGAGGAAAGTGATCAGGAACAGTCAGCATGGATTCACGAAGGGGAAGTCGTGCCTGACTAACCTAATTGCCTTCTATGATGAGATAACTGGCTCTGTGGATGAGGGGAAAGCAGTGGATGTGTTATTTCTTGACTTTAGCAAAGCTTTTGATACGGTCTCCCACAGTATTCTTGCCACCAAGTTAAAGAAGTATGGGCTGGATGAATGGACTGTAAGGTGGATAGAAAGCTGGCTAGATCGTCGGGCTCAACGGGTAGTGATCAATGGCTCCATGTCTAGTTGGCAGCCGGTTTCAAGTGGAGTGCCCCAAGGGTCGGTCCTGGGGCCGGTTTTGTTTAATATCTTCATTAATGATCTGGAGGATGGTGTGGACTGCACTCTCAGCAAGTTTGCAGATGACACTAAACTAGGAGGCGTGGTAGATACACTAGAGGGTAGGGATCGGATACAGAGGGACCTAGACAAATTAGAGGATTGGGCAGAAAAAAACCTGATGAGGTTCAACAAGGACAAGTGCAGAGTCCTGCACTTAGGACGGAAGAATCCCATGCACTGCTACAGACTAGGGACCGTACAGGCTAGGTAGCAGTTCTGCTGAAAAGGACCTAGGGGTCACAGTGGACGAGAAGCTGGATATGAGTCAACAGTGTGCTCTTGTTGCCAAGAAGGCTAACGGCATTTTGGGCTGTATAAGTAGGGGCATTGCCAGCAGATCGAGGAACGTGATCGTTCCCCTTTATTCGACATTGGTGAGGCCTCATCTGGAATACTGTGTCCAGTTTTGGGCCCCACACTACAAGAAGGATGTGGAAAAATTGGAAAGAGTCCAGCGGAGGGCAACAAAAATGATTAGGGGTCTGGAGCACATGACTTATGAGGAGAGGCTGAGAGAACTGGGATTGTTTAGTCTCCAGAAGAGAAGAATGAGGGGGGATTTGATAGCAGCCTTCAACTACCTGAAGGGGGGTTCCAAAGAGGATGGAGCTCGGCTGTTCTCAGTGGTGGCAGATGACAGAACAAGGAGCAATGGTCTCAAGTTGCAGTGGGGGAGGTCCAGGTTGGATATCAGGAAAAACTATTTCACTAGGAGGGTGGTGAAACACTGGAATGCGTTACCTAGGGAGGTGGTGGAGTCTCCTTCCTTGGAGGTTTTTAAGGCCCGGCTTGACAAAGCCCTGGCTGGGATGATTTAGCTGGGAATTGGTCCTGCTTTGAGCAGGGGGTTGGACTAGATGACCTCTTGAGGTCCCTTCCAACTCTGATATTCTATGATTCTATGATTCTATGAAATATCCTTGATTTCATTGATTGCCTGAGCATGAATGAAAGCATAATTTGGGCCTGAGTGTGTAATTTTTTTGCAAACTAAACACATCTACCAGTAAAATACAAGTTTATTCACACTTTCATGCTTGAAATTTCTGTTTGTTTTTTCCTCCCACTCATTTTATATTGAAAAACGTGTTTATTTCAAGAACTGACTTTGGGGAAATAATTTTCTGTAAATCTTTCACGTACCTTTTTGACAAGCCTTTATCCCAAGGCTTTACCCACCTTTAACTCTCGCATAACTTCTTTTCACATCTGGTAACTGCTTTATCGTGCATTTCACAGCACTTTGGTGAGTCCAGTATGATATACACAACAAATATTGCCTGTCAATAGCAGCTCATCCGTGACAGACTAACAGATGTAAGAGAGACCTATAGAAACTCTTTGATTCTGAGGAAGGAGCCAAGAATACAGGAGACACAGCCAGTCTAAATTTGAAGCTATATCTAAAATATGCCATTGTGAATTTATCAGATTGCACTACAGTCTCATCATTGATTCACAGCAGACCAAGACCTCACCAGGCATAGTGTTGCCAAGCAACCCTGTCTTGCGCTGAAACCGAGGTGCCACAAAAAGCTATCATTTTGCTTATTTATCACAATGGAGACCTTGACTTTGCCGAACACCCAGGTCTCCATTTCCTTGTATATGTAGCCATTATTGATCTATGAATGGAATCACAAACTACAACCATCTGAAATTAAACTCTGAGGTGGTGGGAACCAAAGTCATTTATTTGGCAAGACTCCTTTCCTAGCACTTTGATAGTATTATTTCACATCAAATCCAAAGGATGTTCTAATGTAACTGAAAATTGTTATCCATTGACTGACATTGGTCTTTTGGCTCATGTGCTGATTAGTGAAGTTGTAATAAGAGCCATCATTTCAGAGTCATGTACTCAGTTTATGTCACGTACTGGCAATATTAAATAGGTGTTTGCATACATTTTTATTTATTTCCAGCTGTCTCAATAAGCCCCAGCTCTTACATGGTTTTCATAAATGTAAATTAAAGTCTAATACTGTTTTGGAAGGCACAGGTTAATCAAAAACCCAGTTCTTTTAAAGCAATATTCAGATTTATCATTTGTATAATATATAATTCTATTTATTTCAACAATGTTTTTCCGGATACAATTTTTAATCTCATTCACTGGTTGTCCATTTTTAACCACCTCCCAATTCAGAATATTCACAGGAGTGTTTTGTTTAAAAATGCACAAAGGTATCTTATTAAATAATGTCACAAACATGAAGTTCATTATTATGCAAATGCCATCCTTGGAACAGATTTGTTAATTGCAACTCATTTGCATAATTAATGAACTCTCAAATGAATAATGCCTTTGCAGATTTGTGCAGCATTGTTTTAAAATAAATTATAAAATACATGTCAAATGAAGAGTGCTTCTTAGGTTCCCATTGCATTGTTTGAAAATTAATTACCAAACGCTTGTCAAATTAAAATGAGTTGGTAGTTTTTACAATGTTATTTTAAAATTAATCACAAAATAAAATGTCGCTGTATTAAAGTAAACAATTTGTTCTTTTTTCCAAAAAGAAATGTAGAAAAACATGTTTACACTTCAGATACATTATTTGGTATACTGATTCCTGCATTTTAGTCAGTTTGACATTGCATTATGATTTAACAAATTTGGTAGCAGTTAGTATGTTAATGTTTTAGTAAACTGAGATTAGTTTAATTTTATTGTGTTGGATCTCTAATAATGTTAATGATTAATGTTGTGCATGTAAAAGCATTGTGTGGGCAAGGCCATGATACATTAGTAGCAAAAAAACCTGGACTCCTGTTGGCTGCCTTTTTTATACTAGCCAATTTTTTTGGTTACTTATGTATATGGCTCACTAAAGTTCTGCGTTTGCTATGAACTCTGACTAAAACCAGCCTATCCCTTTCTTTGTACTAGGTATAACTCATCATCTATAATGATATAAAACCCATAAAATAACTTTGATGAAAGTCAAATTTTTCTTTCAGTTATTCCTATGCAACCCAAATGAAATCAGATTCGTCCAAAACATTTTGGCTTTATTATATGCTCTACAGCGTGGGTTCATTTAACTCTATGCTGTTTTAAAATTCAAATAAGATACAGGCAGGGCCGGTGCTTCCACTAGGTGACTCTAGGTGGTCGCCTAGGGCGGCAGGATTTGGGGGCGGCATTTTGCCGTCCTCGGCAGAAATTTGGCGGTGGGGGGTCCTTCTGCTCCGGGTCTTTGGCGGATATTTGGCAGCAAGTCCTTCACTCGCTCCGGGACCCGCCATGGAAGTGCCCCAAAGACGCATAGCAGAAGGACCCCCCACCGCCGAATGCTCCGAGGAGGAGCGCTGTCACCTAGGGCGGCAAAAACCCTGGTGCTGCTCCTGGATACAGGTTGTTCGACTTGGTGATGCAAAACTGCATTTTTATTTGGAGTATATTCTGACAGTTCAAACCATCCTCAGCTGGTGTAAATCAACAATGTTCCATTGACTTCACTGGAACTATGACTGTTGACACCAGCTAAGAATCTGCACCGTATGGATAATATATGGGTGGCCAAGATATTCCATTAGAATATAATATTAGAATGCCAAGCTATTTGTTTTCTATTTTCTCTTTCATAATATTTAGATTCTTGCAAAACAAAAACAAAAAAACTGCCAGACACTTAATTTGGGGCTGAATGTTTCCTACAAATCACTGTGGGGGATTCAACATCTGAGAAAAAGTTCCCAGGAGGAGATGTAGAAAGTAGTGATGCAGCATGCCCTGTCTGCATCGCTCACAGCCTCAGACAGTATAATGGGCAAGTCATGCACTGAACCTGTGAAACTCTGTAAATTATCTGTCAGGAATAGGGTTGTCAACTGTCCAATCACACAAACCCAAACATCCATGCCCCACCCGCTGCCCCGCCCCTTCTCCAAGGTCCCGCCCCACTTACTCCATCCCGCCTCCCTCCATCACTTGCTCTCCCCTACCCTCACTCATTTTCACCAGGCTGAGGCAGGGGGTTTCGGTGCGGGCTCTAGGCTGGGGCCAAGGGGTTCGGAGTGTGGGAGAGGGCTCTGGGCTGAGCCTGGGGCAGGGGGTTGGGATGCAAGAGGGGGTGTGGGATGCAAGCTCTGGGAGGGAGTTTAAATGCTGAAGGGGGCTCAAGGCTGGGGCAGGGGGTTGGGCTGAGGGAGGGGGTGCGGGCTCCAGTTGGAGGCTCAGGGATGGGGCAGGGGATTGGGGTGCGGGAGGGGTGAGGAGGGCAGGCTTTGGAAGGGAGTTTGGGTGCGGGAGGGGGCTCCAGGCTGGGGCTTGGGGTGCAGGAGGGGGTGCAGGCTCTGGGAGGGAGTTTGGGTGCAGGATGGGGCTCAGGGTGGGGGCAGGGGTGTAGGAGTAGGTGCGTGGTGCAGGGTCTGGGAGGGAATTGGGTGCAGGAGGGGGCTCAGGGCTGGGGAAGGAGGTTAGAGTTCAGGAGGGGGTTTGGGGTGCTGGCTCCAGGAGGGGGCTCAGGGCTGGGGTAGGGAGTTGGGGTGCAGGATGGGGTGAGGAGTGTGGGCTCCAGTCAGGCAGCACTTACCTTGGGTAGCTCCCAGTTGGCGATGCAGCGCGGCTAAGGCAGGCTCCCTGCGTGCTCTGGCCCTGCACTGCTCCCAGAAGCAGCTGGCACATCCCTGCGGCCCCTGGGTGGGGTCAGGGGGACTCTGAACTGCCACTGCCTGCAGGCAGCACCCCCACAACTCCCAGTTCTTTCAGTACAAGAAAACCATTTCCTGACTAACTCTAGTCAATAGATAATTTCCCCAGATACACTGTTGTAACTGAGACCAGATTCTGACCCAACACACTTACATATTATTTGCTCAAGAAATTATTGTGATTGTATATGATGATGGTCATGGGCGATCACTCGTTACCGAGTATGATCACCTTCCATGGGAGTTATGGGTCCTCAGGTGGCTGATAAGGCCAATCCTTGAACCACAAGTTCTATTACAATGAGGGCAGATGTTTTCAGGCTCAGCAGGAGGCTGTTGATCATGACTGAAAGCCAGTCTCTCCTTCCTCCTGCACCTCTTCTCCTCTTCAGTTTGTTGGTGAGCAAGTTCAAAATGCAGGGGACCATCACGTAGGACTTCACTCCATTTTAAATGATACTGGGCAAGTGTCTCCCAAGTGTTAATATCAATATTACACTTTTTAAAGTTGCCTTTCAGCAAGTCCTTATAAATCTTCCATTGTCCATCCATGTTACAGTACCCTTCCTTCAGCTGAGAGAACAGGGTCTGTTTTGGGAGGCAATGGTCTGGCATCTGGACATGACCAGTCCAACGGAATTGCTGATGGATGATCATTGCCTCAATACTGGTGGTCTTTGCCTCTTCCAGAACACTAATATTGGTGCACCTGTCTTCCCATATGATCTTCAGAATCTTACGAAGGCAGTGTTGATGGTGCCTCTCAAGGACTTTCAAGGGTGTCTATAGGTTGTCCAATTTTCAGACCCATATAACAGTCTTGGGAGAATAACGGCTTGATAAACAAGAAGCTTGGTGTCTGTTCAAATGTCATGATCTTCAAAAACCTGCATCAATATCTGCCTTGGATGAAAGATGACTTCCAAGGTAGAGGAAATGATCGACATTCTCCAGTGCCACTCCATGGATTCTGATGGATAGAATATGTGATACCTCATTTGGAAAGGGCTGATAGGGCACTTTAGTCTTCTTGATATTAAGAGTGAAACCAACACATGTGTATGCATTGGCAAACACATTTAAGATAGTTTGAAGATCTTTCTCAGAATGGGCAAAGATTGCATTGTCATCAGCATACTGAAGGTCCACAATAGATGTTGTGGAAATCTTACTCTTGGCTTTCAGTCGGCTAAGCCTGAACAGCTTTCCATCTATTCTGTAAATGATTTCAACGCCAGCTGTAAACTTCCCAGCAATTAGGTAAAGAATGATGGCAATAAAAACCGCAAACATGATTGGGATGATGATGTTTGACTCCTGTTTGTACTTTGAAAGGTTCACTCTGGGAGCCAGTGCTGCTCAGAACAGTCTGTTCTGTTCTGATTGTATATACAATAGTAGTAACTGCATGCAATTTAAACTGGGATCTTTAAGATTGTTAGAGGCAGTGGGGAAATGAGAGGAGACTAATGTGGCTACAGCTCTGGAAGTTTTAGCCTTTTAGACATGTTTCAAAGAGAGAGTTCTCCAAATTGACAAAGGCCCAAATGACAATATCGCAAGTAAAGTATTCTCGCTAGGCAAAAGGTTCGCAATAGAGGGCAGGTATCTTAAAAAATATAACAGAGAAGTTCATTTTTAAATAGTATTCCTTTTATCTGTAGAGCTAGATTTCTCTGCTCTGAGACACAATAAGGTGCTGCTCCAAATTAAATGGCCTGCTCTTGGGTTACACTAATGTAAATCTGGTGTAACTCCACTAATATCAATAGAGTTACTCCAGATATACACAAGTGTAACTGAGAGCAGGTTTTGGCTCAATATCTTTTTTTCTAGCCATCTGTCTTAATTCTGCCACTTGACCACATTCATCGCTTACTCCTTTGAATCCCCACTGCTAGAGGCATAACTATATGGATGATTAGCGTATTTATTGGCTCTCGTCCACTTCAGCCTCATAATAGCCAATAGCCACAGAGCCGGTTTTCATTGTCCTGTCTCTAAAAATGCATGCTGGACTGCTCTAATTACCTGTGCAATGGGAAGAGATGGGCATTTCTAAGGACCCCCAAGATATTTTTAATGGTATATTATTCATTTATAAAAATGGAACTCTGCTCACTTTGCTTTAGGAGGCTGGTCATCATTATTGACAGTATTTGCCAGTTTGGGCTTAATCATACAAGGTACTGAACAATCTGGCCATAATCCAGCAAAGCATTTCAGCACCTGCTTTACTTTAAGCCTGTGATTAATTCCCATGGCTTTGCTGGATCTCTGTTAGAATGTTCAGGCCCTTGTAGGGTCAAACCCTTATTTAGCATGCCAATGTGCTCGGTACTATGGGGAAGATATGCTTCACAAGTTACAGCGGAAGCCCTAAATTGCTTACATTCTAAATGAGACAAATGGTTTCATGAAAGAACTGCCCTTATTGCTAAATGATGATACTTTATGATGGAACATTTCCAAGTTAGTAAAAATAAATAAATAAATAAAATAACAATAATGCGTAGTATTTTCATGCCTAGATCACAAAGCACTTTACTAAGGAAGGTAAGTATCATTATTCCCATCTTATAAATGGGGAAATTGAGGAACAGAATGGTAAAGTGACTTGCCTACGGTCCCCCAGCAGGTCAATGGCAGAGCCAGAAATAGAATCCAGATCTCTTGAGTTTTAAGTCTAGTGCCCCATCCACTGTTTCTAAATTGTTTCTGTTTCTAAATTAGCATGGAAAATGTTCTTAATATTAATCTGATGGAATAATCCATGTGTTCCCACAAACTGTATGTCCTTTCCTGAGATATTTCTTCCCAGTTGCTATGTTTTAAAGATGCCATTATTTTATGTCCACCATTTAGAAAAGTGGGCATTTTTAATAACCGCAGCACTGAATTTGTTCTGGTCTTTGATGACAATCATTCACTTGGCCTTTCTGTGTGCTTTAAAAGGACCCACAGTTATTGTAGCTAGTGAGAGATACAAAGTTTTGGGCCAGATCTTGAGCTGGTGTAAATCAGCATCGTTATAACGCCACTGAAACCAATGGAACTCTGCTGATCTACACCAGTTCAGGACCTGGTCCCTTTGTATTAATATCTTGCAAACGTTTCTTTTAGTGTTTTTCATCACCTCCCTCAATGGATACCCAAATCAGAATTTCCATTTTTCTCCTGGTCTTATTGCATTAAAAGATTTTTCCCATCAAATCAAAACCAGTGTGAACCCTATTGTACAATAATGCTTTATCTTTTTCTAAAGCCATGTGAATAAAATATCAGATTTATTGGCTTCTGAAAACTTAAGTTCTATTTAGTAACTCCAGGATTAGAGCTTTATAGTCTGGAGCACTTGGTTTTTAAATCCCTATAATGGAAACCCATCTTGTGTCTTCTCTATAATTCAAGCCATTGCCCTTGTTGGAGCACAGGAGTCAGAAAGTACTTGTTGAAACTTATTTTTGCTTTGGGCCCAGATTCCCTCAAGGTGCTGAGAACTGACACTCTGTTGTAAATTTTTCTTTCTCTATATACTTTACCTTTGTTGTAACATAATTTATTGGAGTTAAATATTATGATCCACATTCATCCCCAGTGTGGCTGCACTGAAACTACTAGGGATTAAACTGACCCCATGAGTGCAATAGCTTTTGAAGCCAATATATACTCTTCACCAAAAGGCTCTTATAGCAGACAGCTTTGCAATGCGGGTTGAAGATACCATTAAGTTATGATCAGGTTTTCTCAAATTGTGAGTTTTGCAGTTGCAATTTGTTAGTATCCACATGAAGTAAATGGGGTAACAAAGGTAAAACTACAAAGTGTAGATAGGAAGTACAGGGTGACTCTTTGAAAGTCTCTTAGCTAATCATATGAATTAGAAACCCTGGAGATTTCTTTTGCAATACCTATTGAAAATCAAAACTCACATATGCAAAACATTTAATTCTGATTGTTAGTTGTTGGTTTTTTGTTTGCATAGGAAAAGAAATAAGGGAAGATAAACTCAAGTTTACAGGAACTGGAGCAATCAGATGATGACATTTCTTTGTGCTAAAAATAAAACAAAACAAAACTCAGCCCACTTGTTGTTGATAACCAAGGTACAGATTCCTAAATGTTTTATACTTGGAGTAGAAAAGGATTTTTAAAATCCCATAACAATTGCAATGGTCTAGTTATATAAGGAGGTCCCATGCTCTAGAAAATACAAAATCACTGTATGAATTAAAATCTAATAGGCCTGCCTTTAGAAAGTCACACATGCAATGTCAACTATAGAAGGATTACAGAGGACTTATTCTGTAGTAATCTTCAATTTATAATCACTTAGTTTCTTTTGGATTAGATCCAGTCCATTTCATTAACCTGTAGTAAGGTTTTTCCTTTCTTGCTTTTTAATCCACTCTAGCCCGATTTATAAAGATTAACTTTAGATTGAAGTTCTTGAGACCTACATCCCCAATCCATAATATTCAACTTGGAAATGCATATATCATAAAAGATGTCTCAAACAATGGTCCACTTCAATTTTACTAATTAAAAAAAGATCAATCTGAAAATGACTGATAATGCATGACAAGTTTCTTAGGGACACTGTAATTGCTATGTATTCCAAAAGCTGGCATTTGGAGCTAAAAACAAACGCCACATTTAAATATGCCTTACAGTAACCTTGAGGATAAAATGTTTCAATCTGATCTACAATAAATAAAAATGTAGCCTATAAGTCAAAGAGAAACATACAGAGAGAAAGAGATTCTACATGATAATAAAGCTAGAACAAATGGACATCAATTTGATTTGATAGCCATTCATAAGTTTGAGAAACGTATAACGGAAGGACCTAATTCTACTCCCAGTTTTCCTGCTGTAAATTTAGAGTAATTCTCCAAAGTCAAGAGAGTTACATTGGATTTACAGTAGTATAAGTGATACAAGAATCTGGCCCAGTACATTCAAAATGTAAAAATAAATTGCACCTAGAAACAGAAGGATGGCAGACGTTCACTGGAAAATGTCTGATGTATCTAAATATTTAACTATATAGAGAGCATTTTAGTATGACTAGATATGAGACCAATATACAGTAAAAGAACTTTGTGACACTGTTCCAGGATGTCCCATTCATTTAAGTTGTGATACTCAAGCAAGCAACTCATTTGTGAAATAAGAGAATCAAAAGTTCAGGATGCTGATGAGTTCAGATACAGTCTGAATACATTATCCCCGTGCTGTATAAAATATAGTCGTGATATTTCAGCTTTTCTATTTTAAGTTTTAATGACAGACACTTCCTTCTAAAGCATTTCTATTTCATGGTAGTATTTGGATTTCTAAGTATTTTCATATAAAACAATAAAGAAAACCATAAGCCTTTAAGCCGTCCCCAAGTATGATTGACATTTTTTTCAATCCAACCTGCACTTTTACACTGGAAGTCCTGTATTACAATTTAAATAGATTACTATTTTGCTAGGAATGTTTTTGTTAACTGAAATCACCTTTCACTGGAATTGCACAAGATCTGAACTCATGCAATTATCCTTACCTGTATTATTTTTCAGTGCTGCCAATCACCTCACACATTAGCAGCCTTGAGGGTATTTTGAACCAAAATAGTCACATCTTCACCTGAAAAGGATGTTGAATGTGAAGAATAATTTAATCTTCACCTTAATTATAAACTCTGGTATAGGAAGAATTTAAAGTTTCACATATCAGCTTAAAATTTTAACTATTGTGTTTATTAGACACAGGAAAATTAGTTGAGAGAAGAATTTGGCCTAGTGTGTCTGGGTTTATATTTGCATAAAAATGGATCTCAATTAGCTGTAGACTTTGTACAGGATATTCCGAAATACAAAAATAAAAGTGTTAATGCTCACAGGTTACGTTTTTCAAATGCATAATAATGCTTTTCATAATGCACAAGTTTTGCAGTGATCAAGACTTAGGAGGGCAACTGCCCAGTTTCTTCTCATCCAGTTGTGGCTTCTTCCACCCACCTTTGGGGCAGCTGTGCAGTAGCAAAGTGCCAAGAGTCCTGAATAGATTGCACACACACCGCAAGGGGCCTCTTCCAATTCAGTAAAACACAGGTGTTGCATAAGGAGTCTATGACAGGACGGAGGCCTATCAAGTCACCAATGTGGTGATGAGGAAGAAGGAAATAGTTCTGACCATAGGGGTTCCCATCCAGGCCCGCCGACAGCAATTCCAAGCCCCAGGGCAGAACTGTCAATGGGCCCCCGTGCACGCACAAGCGGCCTGCCTGACATTTGTGTGGTGCTGCGCCTGCGCTGGCTGGTGCCCAGCAAGATGCCGGCTGTGCTGCTGGGTGCACTCTTCTGGCATGGCCAGGGCTTTTACATGCCCACCTGGTAGGGTTGCCAACTGTCTAATTGTGCAAATCCAAAGATCCTTGCCCTGCCCCCTATCCACCCCTTCTCTGAGGCCCCGCCCACTGCTCACTCCATCTCCCCTCCCTCTGTCACTCGCTCTCCCCCAAACTCACTCACTTTCACCAGGCTGGGGCAGGGAGTTGGGGTTAGGGCTGTTTTGGCCACTTCCGCTAGCGGCGTGGAGTGAGGGCTGGCAGGAAGCCTGCCTTTGCTGTGCTGTGGCCGGGGGCCCCTGGGCCTTTTAAATCACCCAGACCCCTGGGCAATTGCCCCCTTTGTCCCCCTCCCCCTGTCGGCAGGCCTGTTCCCATCAGTCTATTAGTAAGACAATCAAGCTGCCCGGCAATGGACTGGACATCACATAACCTTATTGGCTGGACACATAGCATATGTCTACACTGCAATTAGACACTCACAGCTGGCCTGTGCTTGCTGACTAGGGCTGGCATGGCTTGGGCTAAGGGGCTGTTTATTGCAGGGTAGACATTCACGCTCAGGCTGCAGCCTGAGTTCTGGGATCCTTCAACTTTGCAGGGTCCTAGAGCCTGGGCTCCAGCCCGAATGTCTATACCACAATTAAACAGACCCTTCGCCTGAGCCCCATGAGCTCAAGTATAGACAGGGCAATTCCTCAGGGACAGCAGGCTTTTTTCTGCCCTCTCTGCTGGAGTGGAGCACCTTATTTTCCTACCTCTCCCTCCCCATGTCCCTACAACTAGTTGGTTATCTTTATGCCACGGCCACCGTTGGGGAGGGAGTGTTGTCATCCTGGGTAAAGGTGCTTTTCTCTGTGTCTTTTAAAATCTACTGGCATTAATTGGGTCATGCCTCACCATTTATAACAGATCATGTTTGTGCTGGGAGGGGAGGTATGTCTACATCTCGACATGCTGCATAGGGCTGTTACTGGGGCATGAATTCCCAGCTTCTGAGTGGCATTTGTAACCAGTAGATCATGCAGCTGGTTCCACTATGGCATGGGATTCCAAGGCACGTTGGCCCAGTTCACATTTGGCAAGGACCCCCTGATATGGATTAGTTTTTTATAGGCTTTTATACTGCACACATTACCATAGGCCGCAGAGCCGTGGCACCACCAGCCAAATTTGAGTGAGTGGCATTGTGACCTGGCACGCAGAGTCGCAAAGCCACTCAGCTTTGGCCCAGCAGCCCCTGTCAGGATGGGAGGATGGCTGGGCCAAATTTGCCTGAGTGGCACTCTGACCTGGTGCATGGGGTCACAGCACCACTATAACGAGAGTGGCCCCTGCCTTCAGCGTACCAGGCCCTGACTTGCCAGCTGGCAAAACTGTGGCAGTTCCTCTCAGTGTCGGGGCTTGCCAGGAAGCGGAACAGACCCATGTAGGCCATAGGATTATTTTGCTATTATATCCTACTAATCCAACCAGCCGTATCAAATAATATGTTTCTCTTTATGAATTAATCCATTTTATCCTTATAATTTATCAGTATTAATTCCTATGAAATTAGGATGTGTTGAGGCATATGATATGTGTTTCCTATAATTATACATAGAATAAGTGTTGCTGAAATGCAAGAAGCCTACTAGCCTGTATCCAGTAAGATCCGCTAAAAAGCTAAAAGTATAATCAGTTAAAAATAAGTCAGCATAAAAGCTGGTAACCTTTGGCACAGACAGGAATGGTCCCTGAACTTTGGGGAACCAAAGGGAGGAACTATGCACATCACTGAACAGGTTTATCTGGCATCTGCAACTGGTTGGTAACCACAGGGTACACCACAAGCCTGGAAGTCACCAAGGGAGCCAAGGTTGGCAGTTTTTGGAGTGAGCTAATCCTTATTAGTATATAGAGAGTAAGTGTCATAATCCACTAACCTATGGGATAAGGGTACCCATAAATTTCTTAGGGTACGGAAATAAGATTTGGGTATAGTAGGTTGGGCCTGAATTACATAGCGTCAGGATCCTATAAAATACCTTGTGAAGAAGGGTCTGGAGCTCTTTAAGCTCTTTGAGTGATCTTTTAGACTTCAGCTCTTTCTTTCCTTTGTTCTCCTATATTCTTTTTATCTACTACCATTCTATCATGCTACTAGCTCAGCTTGTATAGTATAGTATCACTACTCAACATTCCTAACTATTGGAGAAGCCAGAACCATAGTGTTATCAGGTATGCCAGGAATAAGGCTGTTCCTTCATCTCCTATTATCAGGTCCTCAAGGAAGGGTGTGAATATGTTAAGTTAAGGTACTTATAATATGAATGTTACCATCAGGAGTTTTGGAATTCTTTTACTGTTTTGCGGTTATAAGTTTCATAGCACTTATTATTCTTTTGTTAATCTCAATAAAGTTTTTATCAATTTGGTATTGTCCTCAGTGTAAGTGTTTTTGCCAAGCACTCCAAGGGTCCGCTCCTGATATAGAATTCTCCGAGTTCTCAGACCCTGTAGTCTGAATTGGACAAGAACCTATAAATCTTCTGGTCGGATGCGATCAGTGGCGAGCCATAACAAATAACCCATAAAACTCAGGTCAACACCCATAACCCAAGGGTGAGGCTGGCTATCAGGGAGAGGTAAGATAAGGAGCAGGGTGGGGGAGGACGGGGCTGGCTGGAGTTGGTAGGGGGAGCTCTCTTGAGGTCTGAATCTCCCGCGGGGTGGAGGTGTTATGGACTCATGGGCCAGGGGCTTCAGGCTGCTGGGAAGGTTGCACCTGAAAGGGGAAAAGGAGGGTCTGGCAGGGAGTGTCGGCAGCAGTATAGCCGTGGGGAGCGGCTCTATAGCCCCCCACTTTAAATGATGCTCCACAGACCCTGTGCATTACTCATTTACTTTAGTGAGCTTTGGATCAGGCCTCAAGCAACAGCAGTGATAAGTGGTAGTGGTGGGTTTGATTTCAGCTTCACATAGCACAACATCTCTGTCATTCAGGGTGACATCCCGGCCCCACTGAAGTCAGTGGCAAGGCTCCCATTGACTTCAGTGGGGCCAGGATTTCATCCTCAGGATTCAGATCCATCACATCCATGTATATCTAATGTAGGCTGTAACTGTGAGAAATAAAAGCAAACCCCTCCTTCACTTCTACTTTTCAAAGCCTAATTATAGTGATTCATTCTACTATTCCGAATAAATACTGTGAAATGGGACTACTGTGGCAGTGATCTTGCTGTGGATTGTGTGAAAGATGGGGGGGGGGTCTGATCATATTATCAGTACCTAGGTACAAAAACTGTGGTACTGGCCAGCATCAAATGGTTAATCAAATGCCAACCTCTGCATTAGTAGCAGTAGGGGTGACACAAATGACTACTGGTAAAGCAGACAGCTCAGTCTTTCAATGAGGCCTTTGTGTAAGTTTGCCATAGTGTGACAGTCTCTTTGTGAGAGTGGTTCAAACCATTCCGCCTCGTTTTAGAGCTGACCCTTGACACTAGCTCAGCTGTGTCCAGATTATGCCATTTAAGTTTATCCCAAATGGAGACTGTTATATGAAAAAATCACTGTGGAATATTGAATCTTTTTTCTGAATAATACAATTTATGTCCCATTTCCCAGTCTCCTTGACACTGTGAAGCACTTATAAAAAACAAATGATGCATATGCTATTAAATACTTCTCTAGCACTACCAACTAAATAAGGAAGTCAAATTCATACCCAATACATTCCAATGCCTTTGGCAGAGTATTATCCGGGCTGAATTTAGCCCAAACTACCACTCGCAGGAACTTTCATTTATTTTGGTGTTCATAGAACCAGACTAACAACTGACTCGATCAAAGCTCTGGGCTTTGGGATCAGGCCCCGTATTGGCAAATCTTTGACGAATCACTGCTCACAGGATGCCTGCAATAACAAGACACAGATTGGACTAAACCTACTCATCTAACTAACAGGGCCGGCGCCAGGCACCAGCTTATCAAGCAGGTGCTTGGGGCGGCCAAAACCCTGGAGCCGGCCCTGCTAATTAACACAAGTAGTCCTGTTTACACCATTGAGCCTCTTCTGATAAGTAAAGTGAGCAGGATTTGACCATAGCATGGCTCACAGTTAGGCCACCCCAAAATCCTGGGTTTCCCTAGCTTCAGTTATACAGAACATTGCTTGGAAAAAAATACAGACTACTACTTTTTTCTCAGCTATAACTTTTGGAACAGAATTTTCTCTAGAGGAATTTTACCCATTCCTTAAAATGTAAGTTATAGGAGAGGGGGGATTGCCTTTCCGCATGTTCTATCTGGTTTTCTATCTAAAATATTACCAAGTTTCAGTATTAAAAAGTGTAACTCTGGGTTAGCTCTAAGTAGGCCACTGTCTAAGCCAAAAGAGGAAAATTCTGTATTTCAGTTCTATGATGAAGGACAAAAAGAGGCCTATTCAGCTCATTCTCCTCTGAATATCCCTAAGGCAGAAAATGAAAGAAACTTCTTGTCACAAAAATCAGCCCAGCTGGGAGACTAAGAACCAGATTGTGCCTGAGTCCTTGCAGAAGTGTACAAGAGAAGGAGATGGCACAAGGAAACCCTCTTCACCCATGCAACCCCACTGCAGGGGTCAGGCACAATGGCAATCCTTATGTTCAGGGAATGAAAGAACACAACTGGGCTAGTGCCTTGGTGTGGACAAAGAGGGGCCATGCTCTCTTACCCATATTGCTCAGCAGACGGCTGGATGTGGAAAGGAAAATGCATTGCCCCCCTGAGCTCCTGCTGGAGTATTGCCTATATCGAGGATACTCAGCTTAGCATTATAAGGGTTGACTAAGGCCATTGTTGAAAGTGTCCCTAAGCTGTAGCTGACACACCGTTCAAAGTAGTTCTGCTTCTTCTCTGAAGTCTCCTGCTGGGAATGGGCACAGCGCCCTATGCAATCTGAATTTGCTTCGTCTGGAAGGGAAAACCTCCTACCTAACAGACTACAGATCAAGGAACATAAATTTTATTCTGATTTTATTTTCCATCTTCTCTGAGTGGGGCAGAACCCCAATTGCAGAACCACTTCTGGTTAGGAGTCACCCATCTTCCCCTCCGTGCACTGGAATCCATTCCGTTTAGCTCATTCCTGCTTAAGTATGGACAGTAATTTTTAAATATTGCATCAGCTGTACTTGTGAAACAGTGGAGTGACCAAAAATAACATTTTTATACCATCACAGCATATATAAAATATAAAGAGTAAAGATACATTACATGATATAAGAAATAAACTTAAAACAAATGAATTGTGGTGAGGTTTCCTCTAATATAGCATGGTGATTTTATTCAAAACTATATATATTAATAAAGTAATTCCCACAAAGTATGTTAGGTTGGTAACACGAGTAAGGCTGCCAAATGGACCATTATTCCCCAAAATTATGTGTCCCAAGACAACAGCAAACTTGTTTGCCAAGCCATAGGCATCATATTATGTGCTATCCCGTGTGTCCCTTTTTTTTTTAAATGTGTCCAGGATATGTTTGTCCAAGATGGTCTTTGAATCAGAGTGCACATTGAAACCATGGTTTATGCTGTTATTTAACAATATTTTCATCAATTAATTGTGAGGGAGGAAAAGGAAAGTTACAAGAAATGAAAAATGTGAAATTAAACATCTTCTATTATAGGGTTTTCGGGTAAATTTAAGAAAATCAGTATATTGATCAGCAATAACATTTAGCTGCTGCGTATATGTCATTTTCATTATTTTTTCAATATGGTTAGTGCATGCAAGAATTTTTTTTAACAGGCTTAGTATTTTTAAATAAATCATGCTTCTTGTTCTTTGGGGAGAGGGAGGGCTTGTTTTTTTTTTACCAACATTTATTGAATTATTTTACCGGCTATTGCTAGGTAGCAATACGGAGCCAATATTTCAGTCCTCCCATTTTAAAAGAAACATTTTAAATGTTCAATATACTGGTACAAGATAAAGAAGGTGGGTAAAAAGATTTTCTTTTTTAAGGAAAAATGATAACTACGGTATTAAAGTCATACAAAGATTTCCTGGATTAACTTTCTTCTAACGATTATTTCTCAGTCCACACCATGAAAATAACAGTGAAAACTGCCTACCAAACTGGGTACATATACCTAAAGAGAGAATGAAACAGTCACAGTTAAGATATAGGTCAAATTTTGCTTACCTAATCCACACAAATTAATTACGCTACTTGTGAGCATGTAAATGGGCTTATGCCCTCCTGACTCAGCTAAGCACTTACATATGTGCGCATTACCTTAATAAACACATACAATTGAGACGGTAAATCAGGGCTTTTTCTGTTTAGTCCTCTTTAAATAGTATTTCACCAACGCCCCAGTCCCAGTGAGAGTTTTTGGTGCATAAGAAATCTAAGATCAGACCTTCAAATATCTCCATTTCCATCACCATCAGAATGAAATCGGAGGTTTTTGGAGAGAAGAGCCAGCAGATGAAGTGGTATGTTGGTCTTGGTACAATGAGATCTTCCTCCACACCCTGTACCCTGGGTAGCATCATAAATGACTGACTCCTCATTCCCCTTTCCAAAGGCTAGACTGCTTTAGAAGGAAAGGAAAATAAGTTTGATATTCATACAAAAACAACATTGTAGTCTAAGGAAGGAGGCCATCGGTTCTACCCTTACCAGCGGAGCTGATAATAATCAGTCACTTATGTGCTATTTCACAGCTGATACCTCTTCCCAAAAAAAATTAATTGCAAAAGTTTCACAGATGTCTGCAGCAGTTGACCAGAGCTCTTGGGTTATTGCTTGTCAGACTATTAATGGGTTTGGCTAACCATGACAGTCATTACTTTCCCCCTCCTGTGAGCTACTTTCTGTGTAATTTATGCATAGGTTTTGCCAAGATTTGACAACTTTCAGGATATTAACATAAAATTAGACTGCAGAACTGAACAATGGGTGGCATTAAAATTAGCAGCAGTGGAGACCAATCCAAGAGAATTGGTTTATTTTGCTTTGCTCCTAAGTTTATGGTTTTGTTTTGTTTTATTTTACTTCTTTTCTAGGAATTCTGCAGGGAAAGGCGAACTGGGCAAATGCTAAAAATAATTTTGTTTTCTCCTGGTACCTCAGGAATCTTTGGAATGACAGGGAAATCTCAATCAGATAAAATGCTTGACAGCATCTTAACCAAACCCAAACAACAGCCATCCCTAAAAATCAATCACAGAAAAAGAAAAGTTAGAAGGGCTTTTTAGAAAGGCACTTTAAGCATACCAGAGTCTGCTCTACACAGATTGCTCAGTGAATGCCATTACAGAATGCAATGTGTGTGTTAATAAGCCAGGACATCTGGTAACCAGCTTTTTTCTGATTCATTAACTGACTCTGCTTCTATGGCCAGAGGGTACAACAGGAAAAGCTGGGAGGCTTTTGCTTCTAGAAAATGGGACCTTGATGTATGCCTCACTTCCTTGACCCAACCTTAGCCTTTAAATTTCCTCTAATGTCTACATTATTAGTATTTAAATGTGAAACCTAGCTGCAAACACTCTGTCAGCCACAAAAACTGAAAAGAATAGATATTAATATTTAATTCTTCATAGCAAGAAGCTACATTTAAAATGGTTTCATCATTATTTTTAAATAGATAGCAAAAAACTGCCTGGTGTATTGTGTTTTATCTCTGTTCGAATTCACTGTGGCTGCATTTAACTGGAAAGTGGCTCTCCCCCCTTTTTAATTATGTTTATGCTCTTTTGATCGTGATTCATGACAATAGACTGAATACTCAAAAAAAAAAAAAAAGGAGTATTTAAACTTGATCTTTGCTTGGGCAATTATACAAGTTAATTTGAACGAAAACCAGTAAGATTTTATTTAAAAATGCTCCATGAAATTAATGAGCTTGGATAGGGAAAATAAAAGCCTCATTCAGCTCATATCAAGTATTGTTTTTCTTCACATAATACAACCGAAAAAGCTCCAAATGCTCCAGAGAGAATGATTGAGCAAAAGAAATTTGACTTGATAGTACATGTTGAGGGATGAAATGGACAATGAAGTTTCCATATGTTGTTTTTACGCAGTAATTAGAAACTGTCACACACCGTTTCATTTTTTAGTTTCCTTGGGCTTATTTGCATGTAGGAGGCTTTCCTTGGAGCAGAACGGCAAGCATCACACTGGCATCCAGTTGAAATCTGAAGCAGTGACACGTGGGCTTCTTCCACCTCATGGACAAGAAGCCAGCGGCAGGTCCTGTAATGGCCCAGAGCACAGCTCAGTAGCAGCCAGCTGCAGCCACACTTAATCCTATTTGCACGGCCTAGTATTCTTGTCCAGGTTAAAGCAGTAGCCAGTCCTGGTGGTATATTTCCTGTACACAAAGGTAAGGCTTCATTTTCAAAGGGAACTAGATGAGTAGAACACCTACCTCCCATTGACTTCCAATCGGTGTTCGGCACCCATATCTCTTAAGCGCTTTTGAAAATCCCAGCACAATTTATCAGAGGCAGGCCAACCTAGAAGTGCTATGGTTCCAGTTTATTATCCAGCTTTCCACTGAGTCATGGCCACACATTTGTTCTCATGATTTTCACACATTTTTCAACTTTATTTGGTCCTGTTTCCATTCTACAGACTGGTATATGAATTGTCCATTCAGTTCATATACACTGTCTCTGCAAAATTCTCCTTGCCAAATCACCCTGGGTGAGTACTTTTTTTTTTTTTTTTTTTGATGAGTGAGTAAATAAATCATCATGATCATTATCATGGTATGGATGGCTGAGTAGTTTTTGTACTGACTGGTTAATTTTGAAAAAATGTTAAGGCAAACATATATAATTTTGAATGTAAGATATGAAATTATCTTAATTCAGTTCATTTTGAGTGTTGTGTAACTGGGTTTGTGTCCTTGTTCTTTGAACTGTTTTCCAAGCCTTGTGTAAGCTACCAAAAAGCTGAACCCTTAAATCTCTTCTCTACGCAAGATAGATTATCTGTCTGGATGGCTGGTCAATTAGAATGCTTAAGTGACCTGTAACCTCAACAAGAAGGCCTCTGAAAAACATCAAAGGACACTGATTACATTCATGATTACATCTCAGAAGGTAACAGAGGGTCCTGTGGCACCAGTTCAAAGATTTACCATTATATTACTTTACTGTTTGATTTTTGTTCGTTTTTTAAACATATGAAGAAAATCATTGGGCCAGATCCTTGCCAGTCTTCAGTTTTTACTCAGTATTTGCTCAGACAAAATTCAGCTTCACCTAAGTAAGGATTGAGTAAATATTTTTATTATTAATAATATTACAGTAGTGCCTAGAGCTTCCAACTGAGATTGATGTCCCATTGTGCTAGGCACTGTACACATATATAGTAAGAGATTCTTACTTTGGGTTTTGGGCAATACGGAGGTTTCTTGCACAGTCCTAATTCATACTTGAAATTGAACCCTTCAAGAGAAAATATCAACTTGCCTTCTATTTACTATGCATCCATTACAAAAAAAGAAAAACAATTCAAATTTTCTCTCCTGTGTTTTTTACTGAATATTTTCTACTGAATATTATTAGTTCTTATAAGTTTATTTTTATCCTTATTTTTAAAATGCACAGGGCCAATCTAGTCCCTATTGCAGACTATATTTAGAACTTCATCCTAAATATGGGGCCAGATCCACCGCTGCTATATATGGGCATAGCTTTACTGAAGTCAACACAGCTATGCTGCTAATTCACAGCAGCTGCGGATCTGGCCTATGATTTGTATATATAACCATTACAGAAACTTTTAAATTAAGAGTTGAGACATCTCCATTTATTTTTTGTGGATTGGGGAAATACTAATTAAAAGACAAATAGAGGGAAATGACTCACATGGAGACCGATGCCAGCTTAGTGGGCTGTTTGAGAGATAGCAATATTATTGGTCAGCACAGTGGAAGGCATGTCACTGGCTATAGCACAGCTGCTGGAGGTGACCGTATTGGTATCTGTAGCATGTTGATGTGTGAAGTAGAAAAATGAATCTTATTCCTCAAGAGAGTCCTGCATATGTCAAGTATATTGTCTCATTAAGCCAATCCATTTATCAACCCACTGAATGTCAATTAAATTGCACAGGATGGTGCAGGTATATGGTGGGCTGTTGGTGCCAAACTTTATTACAGCTGAGCTTTTCTGGCTCAGTACATTCTTACATGTAAGCAAAATGGCAGACATAGCAAAGCCAAATTAAATGTTCTTGAAATAATGCCTTTAAAAAAGGAGAATATGCCACAGTCTGGCAGAATAGAGTAGGAAATGTAATGTCACTTCTTAGAGTACTTTTAGTTCCAATGAAGATGTCAAGGCTCGGATCCTGCCAGTGCCAAATGTCTTCACAGCGTGCAAATTAGATCAGTGTAATTTCATCAGGATGATGATCAGATTCTATTGTAGTTATATGGCTGGATTCACAGCTTCTGCTGAATGCTACAGCTGAGCTAATGCTGCCATCCTCAGAAAGAGACAGAAGTGGATTTTATATTGTTTTCTTAATGCCAAAGTCCAAAGGACATTGCCAGTCCCAGCTAATATGGACACCGCTGTATTAATGCCTCTCAAAAGCACTGCTCTAGAGAATGGGCCTCTCCTGCAACAGAAATGACATGCATCCTTGCATTGGATATATTCTTGTCACACATTATCTGATTGTGCTAAATAGTTTTCTGAACTGGTAAAATGTGTTTAACAATTACTACAGTTGTAATGAATAAGTATACTAGAGAAATAAAAGGAAATTCAAATGAATCTAAGTAAGTAAAAGATAACTCAGTTACAAAAATGTTGCCAAATGTAACCAGATGATTTAATAATTATTCTACTACCAGCACTAGCCATTTGAATGTCCACTAACCTTACCGTATTCAGAAGTGAATAAAACCTCACCTTTTCACCAAATCTCTCCTTCAAAGCTCTTAGGGTATGTCTACACTGCAAAACCTGTGCCACCAGCTAGACCACCTGAACTAGCTTGAATCCAGCTAGTGCAGATAGCAGCAGTAGTGTAGACAGCGCAACGTGAACTTCAGAGCAAGCTAATGAACCGTGTACAAACTCACAGGGTCCATGCCAGGCTTGTACTGCCCAGGCTGCACTCTCTTAATTGCTATTGTTACCCGCGCTAGCTAATTCAAGCTAGCTTAGATTTTGCTGTATAGACATACCCTTACACACTCTCGCACTCCCCATACATAAGATGGGCTTGATTCTGTTCTTAGAGATACCAATGTAAATTAGGATTAACTCCAGTCAACTCAGTGGAGTTAAACTGCTGTAAGCAATATCAGAACCAGGACCACTGCATTTGGAACTAGTTACCATGCTCATAGTGTATTCAATGAGAATTTTGTCTAGATTATTTAAGGGGTTGGCTTTGTTTTGGGGGGGAGGGGTAGGGAGTGTGTTATCTGATTAATGGTTACATTTGTGATCCCCCCCTTCCCCATTGCATTATCTGAGCTGTGCCTCCCTGTCTGCCTTGCTGCCTCCCGGTGCTGGAGCCTTTTCCCTCTGCAGGAAAAGACTCCCCGAGCGGGGAAAGATTCTGGAAAGAGGGAAGCAGTGGGGAAAGGCTCCAGAAGCTCCCTACCACAGTGAAAGGTTCCGGCAACGGGGATAGGCTCCAACAATGGAGAAAGGCTCTTTCCCCACTGCCTCCCCTCTGCTGGAGCCTTTCACTGACACATGTAGCTACATACCACAGTGTGGACACCACCTGCTTTTCACTGCAGCATGTAGCTACACATACCCTACACGCCGCCACCAGTGGAGTGCAGTGTGGACACTGCCTATGGCACGGAGACACATTTATAGCTGCAATTAACCTTCATATATAGCCGCCAACCTTTGATCTCTATCAGAGGGCTATACTGCTCTACCTTTACTCATGTTCATGAGCACTTACTCATAGAAGTAATTCCACTGAAGTCATTTGACCCACTCCTGTGAGAAAGTGCTCACTAATGTAAGGAAGGTTTGCACAATCAGACCGGACTGTGTAGTTTATTCTTGGTCTGGGGTTGAAGAAACATGCCATGGCAACTGGCCAGAGTATTCAGCATAAAATTTAAGCATTTATCCCTTACACAGCTTCTGCCCACCCTCTGTGGTCAGAGGTACAATGCATAATCCAGTATAACAGATGAAGTATGTTACTTCACTGAGTGCTACTTGTTCATCAGTAGTACAGTGCAAGCAGCCTCCTCTCCATGGACAGAGATGCAGCAGCTCTGTATACCTGAGATCCCTCAGGGTTCTACTTATTATCTCCCTATGTGTATAACTCTTATTAATAGTCAATGGAACTGAACCAGTGATGTAAAAATTAATCTTGGCCATTTGCTGGGATTTTGCTCATATTCACATGGAAAATGTAAAGCTTCACTAAAAGGCAAATAAACACAGTTTTCATGTGGGGGGTCAGACAAAGCCCTAGATCCCAACTGGTGTAAACTGGCATGACTTCATTGAGGTCAATGAAGTATATGCCAGTTTGAGTCAGCTGAAGATCTGGCTTGTAATTACTGCTTAGTGTCTATGAAACTTTCCTGTGGTGTCCAGAACCGTAGGTTACCATGTAACTCCCCTTACTCAGTGAGAGAGATTTGCTGGTGCCATAGCCCAGACAAACTTCTCAGGGCTCTGCCTGACTTTACTTTGCCTTGCAGATTAACACTTGGTGTGCCCCAGTTCCCGAACTTCCCAGACACGTCCCCCTGTGATGTCAAGCCCCGTCACTAGACACTCACAGTAATTACCAAGTCTGTGGCCTCCAAAGAGACAGTGTACACACAGCTTACTTGATTCCACTGAGAAGATACACTCTATTTATTATCTCAGCACTGAGACTGACATGATAAAACAAAGAGAAGCTTATTAACAAAGATAGAGTTTTAAGTGATACTGACTAAGGGTAGTGGAAACAGAACTGATTACAAATAAAACAAAAGTATAATGTGCTTCTAAGGGACAAAACATAACTTTAGCAAACTACAATCATTTGGCTAAAGCAGTTTTCTTACCCTCAAAGTTTTTCTGGAGAGCTTGCTGATTTTCAATCAAATCAGGATCCAGATTTTTATATGATTCCCTCATGCCCTACCAGGGGGCTCCACGTAAAATGGATAACAAAATATCATTTTGCTTTTCATTAACTCTCCCCATAACTCATTGTTTTGATGCCAGAGACAATAAAATCTCAAGTGCCTTCTCATGCTAATTTCATATTCCCCACCCCATCAATATGGCTTTTCTTGTTGACTTACACAAAAATGCAGCTTCCTTTGTGTTGGTTTCCCAATTTATACTAGAGGCAGGAAAATAACTTTCTTCCCTCCTGTCTGGAAGAAAACCTGTTTCTCCCTGCATCTGGTAATAGACTTTAAAGTATAATATCAGTAACTATCCATAATTCCTCATATAGCATTAATACATACATTTCACAATTATATTAGTGACCAGTGTTTCACTGGCTTTCATTTGATACCTTACAAAACACTTGTTGGATAAACACTATGACAGCAATGTGCTGGTGTAAAGAGTTTGTCAGGCCTGACAAGAGTTGCTGACACAGAGTAATGAATCACCAATGGGCCTCTGTGTCACAGTCTACTTAGTGTGTGGGTGAAATCCTGGCCCTGTTGAAGTTAAAGGCAAAACTCCCCTTGACTTCAATGAAGCTAGGATTTCCCCCTATATCTCAAGTGCAAAGACAGTACTAATAAGACTAATATCATGAGACTCAGTCAAGAAATTCACAAATGTTTAAAATACATAAATGTTACGATAGTTACCAGAAGTTCAGCAAAATGCAGACGCTGTTTGCTCCATACTTTAATACACTGTAAAGTACCATACTTTACTACACCCACACTGGAATCTTGGAACAAGAATATCTCCATTAACCCGAAAGGGAAACTATATTTAAAAATACATTTATGATACAAAAGCATATTTGTCAGGCAATATTTACATTGAAGCAAATCTGTTTTCCTAAAATATTTAACATTTATAGTTAAAAGATTAAAATATGTGTCATGCAGGTTGTATGTTACAGCTAGTCCAAGAATCTGTTAAGTCTTCTGTCTCTCCCATTTCCTTGTGCATCCATTCCAACAATGGGGCTGGCACCCAGGGCCACTCTTGGGGCATGCCAGAACCCAGATGCCAAGTTTTTGAAGATTCCAGGAGCAACATCTGGCTGCTTGGTGAGTTCTAAAGGCAGTTGTTCTAGCAGATATCAAATAGCCTCTGGGTCTGTCACATGGTCAAACTGTTCTTAGAGTATCTATGCTCTCTTGACATCCTAGGAAAAGTTTTCCTTCTGCTTGCCTCGGATTTATCAAATGTGTGTATTTTTTACCAATTAAATATTAAAACATGTGGAAAACCTTTATTTGTGGTAAACAAGGATGCTTCTTTATACAATAACTTTTCCCTATAACCCATGCAGCATTAATGACAACATACATAAGTGCCATTTTAATCATGTCTGTTTAATTTTTCACATAAAACTCTCCTTGTAAGAGTAGATCACTGAATTGACAAGTTTCAATCCAATGCTCATTTTTGTTTAAAAAAAAAATTAGTCTGATCAGTAAAACTGAAAAAAAATATTAGACAAAACTGGAAGTTTCCATTTTTTAAATGCATTTTTGTACCTTTGTATTTTAGAAGTGGAATGAAGCAAGACTGTTAACCCAAAATTTGCTCTAATTGCTTCTGGTAATATAAAAATACAAAGTGGTGGGGATATTAAACTTTGAAAGTGGCTATTGTATTTGAGTAGTAAGTCCTGATCATAGCATTCTTATTTCAGTAGGATTTTTACTATGCGTATTCAGTGTAATTTACTTGCCAGATATGTACTTGCCTCTCAAAAATGTTAATTGAAAAGTTAAGGGCTTTTGAATTAATGGTAAACTTGGTCCTTTTAAGTGTTTGAAACATATTCACATGATACACAGTAAAGATTTGTTCAAAGACAATGAATTCTGTCATGTCATCGGTGCTTCATTCTATACTCACTTCAGGTGCAAGGCACACTGCTTGAGCTTGTCTTCCCTAATAAAAAAAACATAGTGTATCATACATACAGTAAAAAATTAATTAGTAAATATATATATGGACACGTGCAATTTTCCTCTGGTGAGAGGAAGAGAGAAAGAAAGGAAGGACAAGATTTGACATATGCTAGTCATATTACTTAGTGTACTACTTAAAGGTGCTCAGCAAACATTATGGATGACAATAGACACTTTTCTCTTATAATTCTACATCTCAATGGGTCAAATCCAAAAAAGCTATGGCAGGGGGAAAAGTATTCTAAGCACTCCACAGGCTTGAGTGTGGAGAGCTGTGCTACATAGTTTCCCCTAGCTTCCTGAGGATGAAGTAATGGTTAACAGTAATAATGTTGTGGAACCAAGCAGAAGCCAGTTGTTCACAAGGGTAAGAATAATACATTTAAAAAGGGCATATCCAGAAAATGTATTCAAAGAGAAATATAAAACATGTGCCGACCATTGCAGAAAGAAAAACGTAATCAGAAACCCAAAATGATTACGAAAGCATGAATTGGATAAACCACAATAGATCATTTTATGTTATTATATTGGTTGGGGGCCTATTTGTGGGGCATGATCAGGGTTGGGTATGTCACAAGTTCATGGATTCAGAAGAAGGTTCATTCTGGCACAGAGCCAGTATTGGGGGCAGGTTTATGAGCCCAAGCCAGTTCATGCACAAGGATGAGGAAGACCAGGCGGGATATAATATTAAAGTTGGATTGTGGATTTGGGATCAGCTTGTAGGCCTTGGCTATGGTTGACAAATTGCAAGTCATGGGCCTGAGCTAAAACTGAGTTTGAAACTGGTTTGTGGGCCCCTCTTAAAGTCAGGATTTACATTATATCATTTACTCTGGTTAGCATTTATGACCATCCATGGGCCAGTGTTAGGGTTAATACTTAAGCTAACTCATACACTTGGAAAGCATAAAAAGAAGTTGTTGACCGTTTGTCCTCTTTGTGGACAAGATCAAGTCTGTGGAGCAGGGTTTGGGTTAGGAGACATAGACTTGGGCTCTGGTTGAGTTTATAGCCAGTTCATAGGCCTATGCTAGGCCCATGCTGTAAAAAGAAGTGTAGCATGTAACCCTCCTCTTCAAAGAGGACTATGTCGGAATGTGCCTAGACATAACCTCAGCCTGTTTAGACACATTCCCACTGGGGTTTGGAGAATCTCCAGAAGCCCTCCCCAGCACTCGTGTGTAAACAGCTGCTCTATGGCAGCCTTCTATATAAGTATTCATGGGGAAGGGGCAGCCTGTGGGGTGGCTGATAGGGATATTCTACTCCACCCAGAAGCTAGCAAGTGCAGTGAAAGGGCTGGTGGCTGATCATACCCACTCCCGTAAGGCTGTAGAGCATCAGCAGGCATAACAGAGTCCCCCCTCACAGCAACCTCTTGAGTGTTGGGTTGGAATCTCCTTGTGCTGCTGCATAAATGCACAAGTGTTTGTTTGGAAGAAGCTCACTAAACACCCTCCTCCCAGCTGGTGCAGGCCCAGATCACAAGGCAGGATATGGCCTGCAGTAAGAGGCTTTGAATACATTTGTTGTTGTTCTTTGTGCATTAGAAGCCATTCCTTCTAAATTAGTTCAAAATAACTGAGGTTAGCTTCCTAGACAAATAGACTGGGAAGAATTCTGGCACCAGAAGAATGGTTATATAAATCTGGGAAAATTTCTTTAATGTCAGAACAGAGCTGAACTCTAATAGGATGAGCAATTCATTGTGATTAACAATGGATTAATTTTCTTAGAATATAAGCAAAAACAGTACTCAAAGTAACTGTATTTATAAATAACTAAATACAACAGCCCATCTTGCCCCTCTTGTAGCAAAGCCATTGGAACAGAACTCCTGGAATCTTGGACACGATCACACTCAGGGCTGCTAGCCCTTCCCACCGCCACACCTACATTCTATTGTCAGTGTTCTGTCAGGATCAGAGGTAGCACAGATATGGCCTCTCAACCAGAGAATAACACCCCGTGCTGGAAGTGTAGACCTACACTCAGAGTCACAAGCTGCATACCAGCCTCTCCTAAGGACATCAGCAACACGCTGCCTCTTCTTGGGGCTCACAACAAAGCCATAGTTCTGGCTTGTTAAACTTCACCTTGTCAAAAGCAATGAGTAGAGTAATTTATATTTTAACACTAGTCTGTTTTATTATTATTTTTATTTGTGTTTTACTGTGGTCCCCACTCCTACTTCTACTATTCTATTTAGGAATAAGCCCCACTCCTTATTGCAGCAGCAGGGGACAGCCAGGTTCCTGAAGTCATAAGAGTTCCAGCAGATGGCAAGATCTATGGGGCAATATCAAGGCCCATTTAACTGTTGAGAATTGCCTATTTCCAACTTAAATTGAATTGGCTCGTTAGCACTGACCCCCGACTTGGTAAGGCAACTTCCATCTTTTCATATGCTGTGTATTTATACCACCCTACTGTATGTTCCACTCCATGCATCTGATGTAGTGGGTTTTAGCTTATGCTCAAATAAATTTGTTAGTCTCTAAAGTGCCACAAGGACTCCTCGGTGTTTTTGCTGATACAGACTAACACAGCTACCACTCTGAAACCTGACACCTTTAAAAATTAGGCTTGTTTTCTTGAAAGAGAAGATTATGAAGCTAAGTCATCACATTCTGGTGCTTGCTCAGACAGGGTCTCTTCTCTTCTCAACGCACAGTCAACCTGTGAAATGTATTGCCAGGGGATGTTTTGAAGCCAAAACTATAATGGGGTTCAAAAAAGAATTAGATAAATTCATGGAGGATAAATCCATCAATAGTTATTAGCCAACAGCGTCAGGGATGCAACCACATGCCCTGGGGTCCTAGCCTCTGACTGCCAGAAGCTGGGAGAGGATGGCAGGGGATGGATCACTTGATGATTGCCTGTTCTGTTCATTCCCTCTGGGGCACCTGGCATGGGCCACTGTCGGCAGACAAGATACTGGGCTAGATGGACCATTGGTCTGACCCAGTATGGCCATTCTGATGTTCTTAGAATCTTCTGCAAAAATTCTACAAGTGAATGAACTTTTCTTAAAAGTACAGCTCCCATTAACAAAAATATACATGAACAAATCAACAACAAAAACTATTCAGACATCCAAATTCATTCCTAGCTACAAAGCATTGCAATATAGAACCATTTCAACAATTATAATTATTCTGGGGTCCTGACATCTATATTCTACAGGTGCTATACAAAACCCTAAGAGAGAGAGAGAAAACAAAACTGAAAATTATGGCAGAATTTGAAGTAGTATGACAATATAATTTCTCTATGTGGATAGAAAAAAATCTTCTCGAAACATAGATAAATCTTTCCAATCAATGTATATTATGAATTAAAAATGATAATAGTGGTTAAGGTTAATATTTGAGATATGCAAACTTCAGACAGTATTTAAGAAGTTTTACAAGACTGTGAGATCTTTACTCACATTTGTTGAGCAGTTACTCTCAAGACTAGTCCCATAGACCCATTTATCCCTTGGTTATTTTGTCTCATATTTGTTAGCCAAGTTGCAATTTACCAGTAGAAATAATATAATATTCCTCCTTTAGGCATTAACATGCTTTAAGATGGCTTTGCAGTTAGTGAAAGGGATGTACAAAATATAATATTTTCCATTGTGTAGTATGAGCCAAATGCACTGTAATGAAGTGCTGGTCCAGATTTGGATTGGCAAATGTATGAAAATTCTTTGAAAAATACTGTAGGTCTATAGAAATAATTTTCAGCCTCCTCTTGAATTCAAACAACTTGATCTCTCTTGGAAATTTCTGCTTTTTAGAACTGGGTCATGATGACATGAACTAATCAAATAATTTTGAAATATATGGTGGTTTTCCTTCTGCATAGAGAAAACTCTTCTTGTCTGTACACATATGAAATGTAGTATATTTCACAAAGGCCAAATAAAATTCTGTAGTATCACCAAATGACTGTATTAGATGTGATATTCATTAATTATTTTAGATTTGTATTTTATAATAAAACACATAGTATTTCCCTATGAACAAAGACATTTGAAAAGGAATTTCTTTGACAATGTGCATTATAACGCACAACACAAATATGACTCAGCAGATATTTTTTATATCCCGCTAAACCAAAATGTTTAAATTCAATGCGAAGTTTGAAGCTAACAGGAACTTTGCCTGAGTAAAGACTGCAAGACAAGACCATATTTTTCATCTAAGAAAATCACACGCACAAGAGACATGCTTGGCATTGTCATTGGGTTCGTTTGTATAGAGACAAAGGCTTTAAACTACCTTTGCTTTCTGCTGATTCTGGGATGGATTTACAGAGTCTGACCCCTGGCACAAATTAGTATAGCTTGAAAGCAGCTCTAATTTATTCTGGCTGTCATGGGCTCCAGGGCTGTCCTAGTGAATCACAGGGATGCCCCAGCCATGCCCCTTTGGTAGTGACCAGGAAGGAGAAGGACCACTTCAATGGCTCTGTTTCACACAATGATTCTCCTAAGGCAGGGGAATCTTCAGGTGGCCAATTAAGCCAGCTTTAGGGTTGTTTTACATTATCAAAGCAGTATAGAACAACCAGAACACTCTGGGGTACTTTCAGAGGGGGCCCAGTGTTTATCCCACTTATGAAATATGATTGGCAACCTAAACAGGCAATGAATTATAATAATCTGAAATATCACTCCATGGCTCCAACTGGCTCTGATACAGGACACAGCCCTTCTGTATTGATTCAGTATTGATTCAGAATAATTGATATTCTGTATTGATTCAGAATAATCAAGTTTTGAAATGTTGTTTACAGAGAGACTGACTGTCACATTGGATGATCCTAAATTTTCAGAGCAATATGCAGGATTTTACAATTGCTGCTCTCACTAGACTTAACAAGAGTCTGCATAGTTAAATCCCAGTCATTGCTTTGACAGTGTTTAAGTCCCCTTAATTCTTCACACACAGATCAAATGCTGGTAGGGGAAAACACCTGCTTCTGCTCATATATTATGGAAAAAAACAAAGATTAGAAATGGGTCTGAGCTGCAGAATTCGGATGCAGACTTCAAACAACCTGAAGAGCAGGGGCCTATCTCACACACACATATACACAAAACTATCACCATGGTATCTAAGTGTTGTTTGATTCAGCTTGTTAAAAAGATCACGAGATCCTGAAAAATTGTGAATTTTATTCAGATTCAACTTCTGGCACCAACTCCTCAACATGTAGCATTATTTGTATCTGGGACCTGGTCTACACTACAAAGTTTGGTCGTCATAAGTCAACTCATGATAACCTAGCTGTGCATGTGTCTATGCCACAACTTTCTGCGATTGACATAAGCGCCCTGTTACAGCAACGCTATAACCGTACCTCCCCAAGAAACGCAGAGCCACAGTTGACCTACTTAAGTCGAACAGTGCAAGTGTAGACACTGCATTATGTGTGTCAACCCTAACAGTCCTCCGGCAGCTGTCCCACAATGCACCTGTTCCCACGATAGTAACTACTCCAGTCACAGTTTTGAACTTTACTGCCCAGAGGGTCACAGAGACCAGAAGCCCCCCTTCTCCTTTAAGCCCTCCTGCTTGTTTTTGAAATGCCTTTTCCTGATTGCCTGGTTTGGGGCACACACCTTGCAGATAACCTTTGTTGTGTGCATCTGATCATGTCAGTTCCCTGCACACAAAGTGCTACTAGATGTGCTCCTGGGCCTATGAGGAGAAGAGGCTGCACAAGCACAGCTATGGACTAACAGTAGAAACATTGAGATCTACAAGCAGATTGCACAGGGGATGGTGAAACGGGTGCACGACAGGGATGAGCAGTAGTGCTGAGTGTCAGCAAGGAAACTTCACCAGGGATACCTGAAGGCAAGGGAGCGCACAAGAAATCTGGTACTACCCCACAGACCTGCCCCTTTTATAATGAACTGCATGCCAGGTGTGTCTGTGATCCAACCAGCCCCCTGCATACACCTGTGGACACTTCTCAGGAGCCAAAGGTTGAGACCCCTTCTATAAACAGTGAGGAGGAGAGGGGAGACATAGCAGGGAACTCAAACCTTGCCGTGTGCCAAGAGTCAAACAATACACTAGTATCAGAGGGGTAGCCGTGTTAGTCTGAATCTGTAAAAAGCAACAGAGGGTCCTGTGGCATCTTTAAGACTAACTGTGCAGCTGAGCCTGTTGCAGAAGGGGAAGGGTGCTTGGGTAAGTATGTACATGCATTACTCCTTATAATATTTTTTCCCCTTTTTGTTGCCCCAAACCTCATCTCCCTCCCTTGGTTCCTCCACCCTCCAGCCCTTCTTCCCCATTTAAAAGTGGTGCCCATCTCATCTGCAAGTTTAGAAAACACAGGCATTGAGTTTTCATTGCTTACTTTACTCGTATAATTAGAACCTAATACAAAATACTTAGGGAAAATGTTAGGGAATAAATTCAAAAATAGCAGTCTGGCAATCTGATTACACAATCCACATCAGATCAGTATCCTGTTGTAAGGAGGAAATGTCGTTAAACCAGTAACATGCCTAAACCACTGCCCGCAGCTGGAATACCAGTTGTTATGCTTATTGCTGAAAGCAACTCTAAGATCTTTGTAGCAGCTTCAGCACAACTAACATACCAAGAGGGGAGGGGGAAGTGAGTGACCACAAGGAGTAAACAATGACCCTGTGCCCTCCTGACTTGAGTTTTTTTTCCGAAGCATGCAGTTTTGCAAGACAGAAAGTCTAGCAATATTTAATTATTGCTATGTGAAAGACAACTGGTTAACTGATGGAATACTACAGGCTGGAAAACACCACACTTCTGCTTAGCAGTTTTTTTGATGAACAAGCTATGTAATACTAACAAATTGGGTATAAAAAGAGAAAGAAATCTGGGCTCAGTGGACACTTGAACACCTCTCAAATTCCCCTGCAGACGGAAAGCTGGCCACTGGACATCTACAGTTATCCACTTGAGACCTCCAAGCCCCTGGGTATATATGAATCTGGGTGTAATCTGGGGTGCTCTACTGACCTGTTGCGGATGTATGTAAGTGCTGGAGACTAAATAAAGTAGAAGCTTTGAGTGAAAGCACTTGTTTGCCTGCTTGCATCAACTATCTATTGGCCAATGGCCATGTCCCCATTGATTTATTTCCTGTCACCACCTCAGAGAGTAAGGTTACCAAGAGCTTTGGGTTCAGCAAAACCGTGGGTAACACTGTGCTCAGGTAGAGGTAGAACAAACAGGTAGCGTGTGTGTCCCCATTTCCATTCATTGGCTTGTTGGGGGGCACATGTGGAGTATTTTGTTTATCTCAGTAGGGGTGTCCCTTTTAGTCTCTTGACAGATCTCCATGAAACTTTCATGGAGATACTCTGCAATCCTCTCCTGAAGATTTTCCCACAGCTAAATGAGACTTTCCCATGCCACTCAGCAATAAATTCGGCTGCCACCACTGCAGTAAATGGGCTAGAAGTAAATGGGCCCAGGTGGCTTCAGGACACCAATAGTAACTGGGTTCTCTGTGCCTTTGATATCTCATTCCTGAGGGTGACACCCAAAATCACCACTGCCTGTGAAAATATTGCCAATATTCACTGCACTTTCCCTATACTCATATCTGGGGAGGGGCGCCCAGCATTTAAAGCCACTCAGCAGATCACTCCCACTCCTCTCCTCCAGGCTAGGTTGTACTCACCATAGTTTGAACTGCAGAGCAGTGCTGTAATGAGGTGACCATTAGCATTTCTTATTCAAAGTATTTATGGGAATGATGTAAGGGAGTTTTAACATGTATCTTTCCCTTTCTGTTGTGAATATAAATCTAATGGTGTATCTGTCTGTTTTAATCAGCAGCCTCTGGCATGCCTGCTGAATATCTCACTCTGAGCAGGAGGAGAAAGAAAAGGACTAGGAAGAATATGTTCTTTGGGATCCTCTAATCCTCTATGGCCTCAGGCTGTGAGCACAGGGCTTGAAGAGTCCATATGAACACGACCATGAAGAGAGACCAAGAATGCTGACAGCAGTTGCTGCAGGGCTGAGAGGGACATTGGGAAATGCACCAGAACATCAGGGGGTTGCTCAAGCAAAAAACTCAGGTGTTGCAGAGCATTATTAACCCACATGCCCAAAGACCCTGGACTCAGCAACTTTTCCAATCCTTGAAGAACTCCATGGTCAGTGCTCCCTACACCCTCAACATACCAGGTGGCAGCATGATGTTCATCCTTACCCCTGCCACCCTATGCTGGGGGATAACAAGGAGAAACATAGCTACACGTACACTAACCTGTGAAAACCGCAGGTTGGTATATATGTAGCCACAGCCTACTATACTGTACTAGGTTTGAGATACATGAATAAAAATGTTCACTGTTTACTTCCGTTTTTACTTGGGGTTTTAAAGTCTGGTTCACCCTGTTACCATGCTGGTAAGAGGTTTTTAACCTTGTGTGTTTGTTTGCACTTTAATTTTGTTGCCTGTTTCTTTGCACATAATAAAATTCTATTTTGAAACTCAGAGTGTCTTTATTAGTTTACATCACCAAGCATTACAAAATTCATAGCAGGAGGCAAAGATCCACTCATATTTAATTTCTGTACCCACAAGAGACACTTTCATAAAAGCATTAGACAACACTACCGTGGCTGATGGTTAAAATGGTCTTTTAAAGCCTTCCTCAGCTGTATAGTTCTATGGTTGGTTCTTATAATAGCCCTTGTGCCTGACAGTTCATGTTCAGCAGACAGCCAGTCCACCTCATCCCTCTGCCTTGGAGATTTCCCTGCTTTGCCGCAAAGATATTATGCAATACCCAACATGCTATGGGAAGGTTTGGATCTTAGCAAGGCAGTTTAGTGAGTAAACAGCACCAGCATCTTTTCAGTCTACCAAAAGCACATTCAACATTCACTCTGCACCTGCTGAACCAGTAGCTGAATCTTTCTTTGGTGCTGTCGAGGAGGCTAGCATATAGCTTCAGGAGCAAAGAGTAGGCTGGGTCCCCCAGAATTGCTATTGGTGACTGTCACAGGGTCAGTGTAGACTCTCCCACTTTTATGCCTGCACCCTGTGTTTAGACTGGTTTAATAAAGAGAGTTCTCTCTCTCTTTTGTTAAATCATCCCAGTGTCTTTATTTACATACTCGTGCAGGTCCCAGATCCTACAACAGTTAGTGTCCCACAGACCCTCCCCAGGGTCTCCTGGCCCTTAAGGCTTCCTTGTTGGTAAGGAGACAGAGCTACTACCCTCCTATCTCCTCCCAGGTGAGCCTCCCCACTGAGCCTTGCCCAGGGCTTTTATAGCCCTCTCCTGCCCCAGCCCAGCTGTCAGTACTTAGCTTAGCCTGTTCCTCTGGGCCAGCCCTCGTTAGGGCTTACAGCTGGGCTCCCTGCTGAATACCTGCATGTCTACGCCTGGCCTACTGGCCAGACAGCAGGCTGTAGCCAGCATTTTGGCAGGCCTTTAAAGGGGGTTTTACCCCTATCCTGCCACAGTGACTGACTAATTTATAAGTCTCCTGATCCTCTTTGTTCCCCTTTTTAAAGACAGGTACTATATTTGTCTTTCTCGTGTCTTCTGGAACCTTACTCATCCTCCATGATATTTAAAAGATAATTGTTAATGGTTTTGAGATTGCTTCAGCTAGTTCTTTAGGTACCCAAGGACAGTGATTCTCAAACTTTTTTTTTCCATGGACCACTTGAAAATTGTTGAGGGTCTCGGTGGACCACTTAATGATCTTTCCAAATGTTGTTTGTATCATTAGCTAATTATTGTCAAGTATCAGGGGGTAGCCGTGTTAGTCTGTATCTATAAAAACAACAAAGAATCTGTTAGTCTTTAAGGTGCCACCAGATTCCTTGTTGTTTTAGCTAATTATTGTAAAGTACTTTGGATAAAAGCATCATATTAAAAAAACCCCTTTTAATAATAATTTTTTTTGTTCTACAAAAGCACACAACTCATATTTTAATATCAGTAGTCTTACCTTTCTAATGCGATGAATGTGCCCTCTCTCCCCTGCTGTGGCATCCCCTGAGCTGGGGCTGGGAAGGAGGGGGGTCTCTCCCTCTCTCCCCCACTGCAGCAGCCCCTTGGTCTGGATTGTTTAAACACTTTAAGAACATAATTACCAAAAATATTGTAATTCCAAGAATAGGGCATGGTATTTATTTCTATGAATGTTTTGTCATTAGAAAACCGTTGATTAACATAAGACCATTGTTATAGCAAACAAGAAGTGATACATATTACAAATGTCTTATGATTAAATTATGCATTGTAGCCTATTGGCTGTTGTGATAATTTGCAAGTGAAGAACACTCTTAGTGTGTCCTTCGATTATAATTTAACCTAATGCTACTACATCATAGTTATAGAAACAGAAAATTAAGTTACAGATAATAGAGAAATGGAGTCAGCAATTATGGAACAAAAATCCACAAGGAAGAGAGAAATTGTCCCTAATTCTGTAGTGTGTCTTTCAGAGATCAGCACAAACCCTCAGGTCTTCTTGCACAGATGCAAAATGGTCTCTGTGATTCATTGATTGTATCTAAAATTATTTCCTACTGGCTGCAGTCTAAAGAACCTTTCACTTTTGCACACAGTCAGAATTTCTCTGATAAATTTCTTACAAAATCATCTCACCGTCTCACTTCATGATCCAAGACGAGTAAACAGAGTGTCAGACGCATGTCATCTTTTCCTTCCTCAATATAGTAAGGATAGAGACATAGCCCTTCAGAAATGCCCAGGCAGAACTTCCTTTAAAGCAACCTTTGTACTCTATGATAACAGAGCTTTACTGACAAGGTTAATTTACACCAGAGAAAGTGCAAAAGAACGTATTATTTAAGGGGAGGATTTTCAAAAGCACCCAAGGGCATGCATCTGTCATATAAAGTTAATAGGTGTAAAGTATCTACTCCTATAGATGCTTTGGAAATCCCATTCTAAATATTTAGCCACCACAAAAGGTACTTTGATGAGTAGATGTAAGATAGAAGAATTCTGTCATTCGCAAATAAGAAAATAGTGGTTTTTTTATTATTATTAGTGTGGATTACCCTGCTGAAATTCTCTGACCCTTTTAAGAGATGCTCTTTGTCTACCATGCCCCATCCATCTACAAATGGAGACCCTCCAAAGCCCTTTTTCATTTGTAGCTTGTTTACATAAAGCTTCCTGTTATTAGAATCCTTGTGGGAAGCTCTTGCTGTGCACTTTGTTGTTGGATTATGTGAGGAAACTCTGCCACTGAATTACAGTGATGCTGCGAACAAAGTTGCACCTTGAACCGATTATCACTGATATGTCCCTATAATGAAAGTTGCTCATGACTCCAATAAAGGAATCTATTTTAAATACTGATGTATAACTGGAGTTTCTGGAATTCCAAGTTCATAAGAACTCAAAAACACAAAGTAAAAGTTGGTGAAACCTGTTTCCTAGCAAATCATCAAGTTTTATCACTGTTCCTTTTTGCCAACAAACCCTGGGAGCCCTTTAAATGCCTTCTGAGGGGATTCCATGACCTTTGACCTCATTGCTGAAATACTGGGGAAGTGGCTGCTCTCATCCCCCTCACTCTACCACTCCTGATTCTGGTTTGTTCTGTCAACTTGCATCTTTGAGGAGTTGACCAAGTAGGAATGTTATCTATAAGTCAGTTTAGTCAGGGGTCTCTCAGGTCACAGTCTGAGTTAAGTCAAAGTGCATCAGCCAGGTGAAGGATTCATTCTGTGAGATTGGGAAGTACTATTAGCCTCATTTTACAAGAGGGGAACTGAGCCACTGAGGCTCAGATCCATGAAGGAACTTAGGTATGACAATTCAGGGCACTCACCTGAGAGGTGGCAGATCCCTGCTCAAATCCCTTCTCCCCCTCAGGAGGAGGGGACATGTGAACCAGTGGTCTCTTTACATCCTGGGTTAGTACCCTATCCATTAGGCTAAGGGTTGTGTGGGAGAGCTGCCTCCTCCTTCCCCCAGCTCTTTTGTGTGAACTCACCTGAAAGGCCCAACGTGGTAGGCAACCTTTGAGCACTGCCAGGCCCCTATACACAACTCAAGGGGATGAATGCCTATCTTCCCCAGTTTTTGAATCACTCTGGGGCTTAGGCAGGAGATAAGCATCTGGATGCCTAGAGTGAGGCATCAGTGTGCATGCTCAGAGGCAGAAACATAGGTGGCAGCTGAGTGGTAATGTTGTGCATTACAGTGGTGCCTAAAAACAGGACTTAGGTCCTCCCTTTTTGTTCAGGGAATCATACCCTAAGGTCACACAGGAAGTCTCTAGCAGATTTGGGAATTGAACCTACATCTCCCACTTCCCAAGCTAGCATCTTAGCCACTAGACCAGTCATCCCCAAGCTTTTTATCTTGCACTCTCCGTTACCCCTGTCCATGCCCCCCAGAGCTGGGAGGAAGGCCATGGTTCTGGGAGGGGGGGATGTGGACAGGGGAAAGGGCTAGGGCCGCAGCTGGGGGCGAGGGCAAGAGCAGACTGTCGTCCAAGGCCTGCAGCCACAGCTGGGCACAGAGCCCTGGGTGTGGGGTGGCCAAATAGGACCCTGGGTGAGGGGCCGGCAGCTTTGGCTGGGAGCAGATCTCCTGCAATGCAGCCAGGGCCAGAAGCAGAGCTGGGCGGAACTCCCTCCCCACTCCCTGTGGGGGCTGGTTCAGGCCTCAGCCATGCTCCCCCCCAATGTTACTCCACACCCCCCTAGGGAGGCGCACCCCACAAATTGAAGACCTCTGTACTAGACCATCCTTTCTCTCTTCCATTTGAATAGCCCTCAAAATAAAATAGCTGTTTCTCTTAAACCTTTTCAGTGGTACTAAAAAAAACCCCAACAAGGCAACAACCTATGAATGCTTTTGGATTATGTGCTCCATATGGCTCTTATTTTGTTGAAGTTAACAAATAAAAGTAAATTCAATAAATGTAAGGTATTAGTTCTTTGGTTTTAAATGCATTCTCTATAAATGCATTTAGTCTTCTCTATAAAAATGGAGGAACTTTACACAGAAAATTATTACCAGGAACTGAATACAAGATAAGTTTATCTTTACTTTTTCTGGCCCACCACACTGCAGCAGACCATAAGCAGATAGTAAATTTTTTCATATCCTCTGTATGCTTAAGAATTATTTATAGTTAATAAAAAGCTAGAATGTCTTACCCTCCTGCTGCTGATGTATTATATTATGTAGTGGGTGCATGAGTATAAGAGGAAAAGAGCATTAATCTGTGGCAAAATTAAATGCATGCATCATAAAATCTAGCCCACTGGAATAAGTTTTACTTGCTCTATCAAAATGTACTTTCAAATCAAGATTTTTCTTCTGAGGGTTGAAATCGGATGATAGGAAACTGAGGAACATTACAGTAGAGATCACTTACTTTGGGAAACCCACCTAGTTTTTGCTTTTTAAAAAGTTCTCCAAGTTCACCATACTCAAAACTCATGATATTAAGTGTAGTGAAGTCAGTGCAAAAGGAAATAAGCAGAGCTGTGTGAATAACTGATCTTTTGGTTTTGGGGCTGATTCAAAACAAAAAAAATTGTCTTGGGTCAACCCAAAACAAAAAATGTTCAGCAAACCAAAACTACACTATTTCAAACTCCTGCCCAATGACTGGATTGAATATTTGACCTCCATTTTACATTGCACTGTCATGCATAGTGTGGTTGATGAAGGATGCATTCATGTATCCTTGCTCATTATTTTGTATTAAATATGTTAGTGCCAGTCTCTGGCTAGTTTTTCAGGGAACTCTTATTGCTGTATTAAGGGTACCATGCTACATACAACCACTTTCCTATCCTGTTCATCTTTCCTAACATTTCCAAATATGCAAAGCCAGTACAGTACAATGAGGACATATATACCTTTTCATCTAACTTGTAAGTAGGAAATGATCTATAATAAAGATAAGATTATTAATGTCTAGAAAGGAGCTTTCCTATTTGCATGAAATCAATGATCATATAATTGAAAAAGACAGTTTTAATCCCAAAGTAGGTTATTGGATTTCAACATCAGCAAACTAATACCTCAAAACATGATTTGCTAATGAACGTTTGAAGTATTTTTAATACCAAAACATATTTTCTTAAGACATTGTTTTAGTTCCTCACTGTGAAACACTGAAGATAAGAATTAGCAGAGACTAGGCATGTTGAAACGATAAAAATATATATATGTATACTTTTTCATTGTGAATTATAGAGTTACATGTATACAAAAAGGGATTTAAAATAATCACACTAGTGGTTCCCTACTATTTGGGGATGTTATATTTATTATATTGGAATTAGAAGCAGCCAGGTATCTCATCCAACTCTACTTAACTTTAATCTATTCAGCCCAAACTCCCATGGCAATCAATGGGAGCTTTGTGGAAGAACTGCAAGTTTGAGACACAGACATAGTTCGTTGAGCTAAGACTTCCTTCCCCTATTTACAGTGGTGTATCTATACTGCAGCATATGGAAAGACACTTGTATCTCTTCTTAATATGATCAAATAGAAAGATCCGTGTAATGTTTCTTGAGAGACTTAAATGGAAAATATGTAAGGATGAATCTTGGTACAGCCCATTTAAGTGAATGACTTGTCATTTACTTCACTTGTACTATTATTTGGTTTTAGTCTCAAAACAATTTCAGCATAATCTAATTCGAGAGTACTCTGGGCACAAACTATTTCAGTACATGTCTCCATATGCTTGGGACCTCTCTGTCTTTATTTCTATCCTAAATGAATAAATTTTTTCCTTTACTTCCCAAAAAGCACGTTTAGTGGCTGCACCACATGTATATTTAATCTCACTTGATATTTAGGGCTACTTCTAATGCTACATGTGTTTGTACAGCACCTAGCACATGGGGTTTCTGATACTCACTGGGGCCACAGGGCACTAGTGGAATACAAATGAATAACAAACATTCTCCTATTTTTCAGACTTCCCGAGGAACCTGCATTCTTTCTGGCTTGCTTCTTTTCTTTTAGGTGCTACTACTAAGGTTGAGCTCAGCTGTGAATGGAGACAGCAGTTTTAGTGTGCAAGGGCTACAAGTCACATAGAGCTTGTGTGTGCAAGAACTTCAGGACTGAAGATGAAATGTGCTATATAAAAACTACATATTATTATTCATATGTCCAGAGGTAAAAACTGAATCCTCCTCATGATCATTTACAGTTCCTTGGTTCACACAGGTTTAAGGATCAGCACCAAAGCCTCAGGAAATCAATGGATCAGGCCCTAAGCAGGAGTAGAATTGGCCCAAAATACTCATTTGAAGAAAGGTAAAACATCTTCTGTTAAATTAGGGTTTGATAGTAACTCACTGAGCCAGATTCTCAGCTGGTTCAAATCAGTGTAAATCCATTGACTTAAATGCAGCTATTCTGATTTACATCTGCTGATAATCTTGCCCCACACATATATTCTTTATATGTTTTACAGTTGCTTCAGCATTTATCCTAAGTGCATACGTATTATGCTTAGCAGCTAGAAACTTTGTTCAAACTGCTATTGGAGCAATCTAATGCATAGCAAAAGCAAAAAAAAAAGCTTGTTTTTCAAAAGCATTTTATAATATCCAAGGGACAATCATCTTCAGCAGGGATGATTTAGTAATTATCAGAAGAGAGAGAGAATCCAGCAGCAGGGATTCACATAAATCTTGCACCAGTTTGGTAGGGGATTTTTAAGAAGGGTCTCTTGGGTACATTAGTTATCACTCATGTCCAAAACTGAGGCATAGCACAGAGGCCTACAGTTTACCTAAAAGACCTTATCACATTTTAGAAGTTTTGCAGACTGTATCTGAATAAGAGGTTGTTCCTGCTTACCTGTCCAAAATGTCATTATCAGCTCTGCTAACTATTACAGACCAGTACCTGCAAGAAGCTACTTATTCCCCAACCTTGGTCTATTGAAATCAGATTCTCAGCTTCCTTCTAGTTCAGAACTGATCAGATCCAGAGCTACAATTTTGAATCTGTTTATTCTAACTATATGCTGCCCTTTTTTTTCTTAACTCTTTTGAGTCTATTCTTATATTTTTTCCTGTGGTTGAACTGACCCCCTCCATTATTATATCATACCACATTTTTGTTTATTTGGTTTCAGAAAGTACAGCTATTGCTGAAGTATACATCTTTTCATATTGTTATGGATTTTCAAGATAGAGGCATTTGTTTAATTCCCTCTTAAGACACTGTTCCCCTTGAAGAGATGGTCATTCCTATACATCTGTTTCCCTATATTTAGCCTGTTTGTTAAAGCAACAAAACCAAACACACGCTAATCAATTATTTTTAAAAAACCACATTTTTGCTTGTAGGTGGCATTGATATGATCTCTCCTAAATTTGGGTGTTAATACTTCAGTTTCCTTCACATTTTCTATAAATGATCAAAATTCATTTTTTAGAGAGAAAAAAACCCTATATCATTCATGAATAATTAGCACTGGATATGGTTTTATTGTTAACAGGCAAAAACTAAACAAATTAAATGAATGACTGGAACAATTCATTTTAGAATATACTTTCTAAAAGGACAATACTCTTTAAAATCAACTTTAACTCACTCAGACAGACACACAGAGGTTTGGAAATGATGCCTCCATCAATCAGTTTGATCTTTCAACCCTGGAAGAGCATTCCGAGGGACAGCAGGTGGAGAAACCTTGGGTTTTCCCTTGAAGAAGTCAGCTTTAGGTTATAGAGGATGCACTGAATCAGCATAGCCCATGCTTGTCCTGACTATACTTCCATCCAGGATAGCACCATTAGCTTTTGCTTTGTTCTGGATAGCTCAGTGGTTTGAGCATTGGCCTGCTAAACCCAGGGTTGTGAGTTCAATCCTTGAGGGGGCCATTTAGGGATTTGAGAATTTAGTTGGGGATTGGTCCTGCTTTGAGCAGGGGGTTGGACTAGATAACCTCCAGAGGTCCCTTCCAACCCTGATATTCTATGATTTCTATGCCCACCCACCCCAAGGCACCAATCCAGCATCTACTGCAATCAAGGAAAGACTCCCATTGACTTCAGTAGCACCGGATCAAGACCCATTATGGAGGAAAAGGTCACCACTGAAATGCCTTCATGAGTTTGGATCACTAATTGAATAGGCATAATTAATTAGAAATGTTTTACGGTTTTTACAGGGCTCTGGGCTGAGCAATGCACCTGAAGCAATGGAAGTCATTTCTTCACTGATTCAGCGACTTAAGAAAAAATAGTGAGCCTGCTGAAGCTTTTAAAATGTTTTTATCATCTATCATCAGCTGTAGATTAGTGTGGAACTAACAGGAGGTGGAGAATTCATGTAAATAACCTCTCCTGTTCTATACTATGCACTGAACAATTACAACATATTTCTTCCCGGCCTTATGCAGCTGAATTCTGAGGGAGAAATCCTGAAGCCTCACTGAAGTCAATGGCATAACTATTTTTTCTCTCTCCCCCTCCATGGAGATAGAAACTGTCCCCTTTCTTTGAACAACCATGGATTGAATCTAAGGAGGGGTACTAAATAGTTTATCCACATTACAAAAGAGGAGGAGGTCATTGCTTCTTCCTATGTTTTCTTCTGCACATTATGCTGTCTGTTAACCTCTCTCTCCAGTAAAATATTTGTTTACTGCTTTAATTTTTGTGAAGCCTGCAGATCTCATCCAGCTAGGACAGATACAGCAGAATTCTATTTCTCCTTGTACAGCAGCTACAGACTTGTTAACTAAAGTACAGTCAGTTACACTGTGCAAACCTACTGAAGACAATGTGTTTGCTGAGGTGTCACTAGGGGCATAAAATGGTTTGCAGAACCTTTATTACAAGTAATGTGTGAAAAGGAGAGAAACTGATTTGATTCCCACAGGACAAACTATGGTTCCATAACTGGCATTCAGAAAAAAATTAAACATTTCACTTGTAGACTGGGTACACTTATTTACTGAACAACTGGGATGTCATTTTTAGAGTCACTTTTCAGAGCAGATCTGCATTGTCAGTCTGCCATGAGCAGCTCCCTTGCCTTCAACATACCAAGAAACAGGCAGATGCCTCCAGGCAACATATAAAATCACAGCCATTTGATTTCACACTCTTTGTTAATAGCACCTACCAAACTTTTCAAACGCTAAAAGCTAGAAGTGAAGGATGTGCAAGAAAACTAATAAAAGAGGTCTTCAAAGAGGTTCTGTGCAGGAGATCATGGCAGATTTGGATCCTATATAAATTATTTCTGATTTCAAAATGAATGGTTGCTATTTCCATTTGACAAACTGAATATATGAGGGCCTTTCACACAGCTATCGGTGATAAAAAAAAAAAGCATTACATAAATCTGAAAATGTGATTGTAAAGCAGTCATCAGAAGCAGATTTAATTCCTGAAACTACTTTAAGTTATTATGTTTAGCTAGAATTCAAGTTGATGTGTATCCCTTTAGCTCTGCATGTCCATGTTTTATATCTTTAAAATGTTTAACCTTAGCTTTGAATTTTGTTTTTTTAAATAAATATTGTTCTTTAAAATCTCGAGTAACTGCTACAGTACTTATCATTAAGAAGAAATAAGACATTGAAGAATATAACCAAAAGCTCTGTTTAAACCCCTAAAGGGCTGAAGAGGCCAACATAGAAAAATAGAGCCATTATGATATACTGTGCACTTTTATAGTAGTAAAGTTTGAGAGGAATCTATTTAAACCAATCACTAAAAATTTTTTTTTTTTTATACAAAATGTATTTTAAGTTAATGACTACTTTCCATGCAGGTTTTTAATACAAAGTAAATTTTTATCAGGTACAAATCTAGAGACAAACATACATTGCTAAACATGTTAGCATTAGGTTGGTTGCATCTCTACACATTACCCCCTAAAAGTAAAATCACTGGATCATGTCCTGACTCCACTGCAGTCAGTGATAAAGCTTCTCTTACGCCTTTCTCACCATGAGCGGCTAGCTAAAAATTCAGGGCCTTGTATGTTGTTCCAGTTGGGAGAAGAAATTGATGGAGCCATGTAGCTCTTGTACAATCTTGTAAATTTACAACAATGTTCTAAGTCCTGTTTCCCTGAACACAGGAGGAGCCAAACAGGAGATGGCTTCCTTGCTCACAGCCCCAAATCTCTTTTATCCAGTACCAGACCCAAAGGTTTTCTCTCAAGGCCACACACTGTGCTTGTCTAGGCTGCGTCTGAAGCTGCCTTCTCTTTGTGTGCTTCTCTGATACTGGTAAACAATGAGATGCCTGTTTAAGGGGTCAGTTTTTTTAGTGTCAATCTTGTGCAGTACAACTCATACCTTTGCTAGACTGGTAGATCTGAACCCTGCACAACACTTTCAAAAAATGACTCTGGGAACTTAAATTCATAACTTTGCTAGACACTAAAAATCATGAACTAAACAGAGACACTGGATTATGGCTTATTACAACAATCTATAACCCACTAACAACCTTCCTCCCAGCTGCTTTTCCCCCTGAAGAAGAGTTCTGTGTAAGCTTGAAAACTTGTCTCTCTCTCCAACACAAGCTAGTCCAATAACAGATATTACCTCACCCACTTTCTCTCTCTGGTACTTAATGGCATTTTGCGCCCTGTGACAACTCCATGCTGCTTCACCCCTCTTGAGTCAAATAAGGACTATGGAAGGTATTTCCCTCCAGATCGCATTATGAAACTTTTCTTTGGGAAAATAAAAATCCACTTTTTCATCTTAAAGGAATTTCAATCTGTCTAGTTCCCATAGGAAAACTTACTAAATAAAGAAAAAAAAGTTAATGTCCAGAACTCCATCCATACATTTTTACCTGGGTGTACCAACTATCACTATTTTCTTAGATCAGTGGAGGTTTTTATGTCCTGTCCTGTAACAAAACAGGCATGGAATGCTGCATGGAACTTAAAATTATCAACAGGAATACCGTGTACATGCTTTCTTCTTTCACAGCAGATGTTCAACCTTTTATTTATTACCGGTCTAGCTGAAAGTCATGCAAAGGTGTTTTCTGTGAAAGGTGGAGATGGAGCAGAAAGAAATGCACTTCAGAACATGAGCCCTTTCAGGAAGAATCTCTGCCAAGATATGCTCTCTTTAATTAAAGGCTTATCTTTAATTCCTGGAGACTCCAGGCCAATCCTGGAGGGTTAGCAACCCTAGGATTGACTGTAGCTGGGTGAGAGGCAGGAAGTCAGCGGACAGCATGGTCCTTTGAGGGAACAGAGACTGAACTCCTTGGGGGCACAGAAAGCACTGGAAGTGTAGACTTGGAAATTGTGAGAAAGGAAACTGACTGCTGTTGTTTGCTTCTATTGTAGTCAAAGAAACGGGACTTGGTATACTTTCTTTGAAATTAAACAGGATTGCACCAAAGAAATACCCAACTCTTATCAACAGTTTTTCCCCCTAATAGAAACAACTCTGCGAGGCCCCAAATATTAGCTAACCCAGAAGTCCCCAAACTGTGGAGTATGCCCCTGAAGGGGTTGCGGAAAACTGTTCTGTGGGGTTTGGAAGGGTCCGGGCTAGCCTCTATTGGGGGCGGGACAGGAGCGCCACCCAACCCCACTCTGCCCGTAGTTCTGCTCCAGCCCCAGCTGAGGCCCCAGTTTTGGCTCCCAGCCCTGCTCCAGGCTGCAGTTCCCAGGCCCAACTCTGAACTGCGGCTCCTGGTCACAGCTCCAGCAGCGGCTCCGGCCCCTGACCCCGCTCCCAGGGGTATGTGTGTGTGTGCAATACATTACAAGTAAGGGGTGGGCATGACATAAAAAGTTTGTGGACCACTGAGCTAATTCCTCAGGCCAAAGTGTTCTCAGGCAGCTCTACGAACAATGAAGAACTCTTCCTGGCTCATGAACATCAATGGAGCTATGATGATTTACAGTAGCTGAGGATCTGCTTAAGTAGTTTTCCTACCCTTGGAACATTCACTATGAAGTACTGCATATGAGCCAGCAGTGTTACCTTAAGATGTAGCTGAGCAGTACTCTTGCTGCTATATAAGTAATTATTTATGGTATAAAATATTACTAATAGACAAATAAGGGCCTGATCTTACAAGGTGCCGAACAACTCCTGGAAGTATTGAGTGTCTTCAACTCCCGTTGGACTGAAGTCAATTGAAGGCACTCAGCACTTTGCAAAAGGGGACACCAAGATGATGCACAAATACAATACAACCCATTTAATGCCACTTTTCCATTCAGCTCCGTTGATTGTTCTCCTTAGTGACAAGATTTTATGGTTTATGCCTGGTAACCCATTTTCCTCACTCTTCTGACCGGAGTAATGACACCCAGTAATGTCAGACTCTCTCTGAAACCCAATGTTTTCATAGTATCTGTACAATGGCCCCATCCCCGTAGTATTTTCCTGCTTTTATGCAACTTAGCCATATAAATACAAGTGCTTTATTTCTCTGAATTCTATAAATGCTACAGTTGATGCACAGTCAGAGGCCACAAGATTTACTGCAATTCCAGTCTCCTCATCAGAACTTCCATGGAACATGTCCACATAATTGTGTGCCCATGCAGTACTACAATCAACCTTTCCTGGACATTTTTCAAACAACCAGGGCTAAGCACTATAATGGTTGAAATAATTGCTGTTTTCAAATTATAAAACATTTCAAACATTTCTGCAAAATGAAACAACTGTTGTGGAAAACACTTGAGAACAAGGCAAACACACAGAAAATAAGACCAACTGGTCCAGCCCATAGGTTTCACACACACTTTTTTTTCAGTGCTGTTTTGTACGCAACAGATAACATGGAGGACTGCAAGTTTCTGATATCTACTGATATCATGCAGTGGATATGTGTGGAAAACAAAACTAGCAGCTCTGTGACATCTCCCTTCTCTCCTTATAGCCCCTACCCAGTCAAGGCTCTGTGAATTGGGGGGCTAAGATATATTGGGGCAGAAGGGGGCCAGGTCTGGGGAGCAGTTACCAAACATGACATATTCCTCTCCCAAACCAGAATACTTGTAGCAGAAATTAATATAGTATTAACTTTGGCTGTGTGCTGTCCTATCTCCATAGTAGGTTGCAAGCACTCAAGCAGGGAAAGGAATCTACCTTTCAACCAGCCAAAGCCCAAATGTGGGAAGCGTTTATTAATCCAGGAAGCTTTAAATGCTATGCTATTCATTTCTTTAGAGTAAATAAGTCTTTCTATAACCTCCCTTTGATTATTCTGTATTTCTGATGTAAATAATTTTGAACAAGAGAAGTGAGGGGGACATCAAATTTGCATAAAACTAGGATAATTTGGTACTAAACAGTGAATTTACCAAGCAGAGTTTTTTAGGTCCTCTTTCTCCTTCTTGTGTGGGGTTTTATCATGGGAATGTAGGGAAAGGCCTACATGCACACACTCTGAACTCTAGTCATAGCCGGCTGAATCATCTGAAATGAGGGAGATTGCAAGCATTTGTGGGTCTAATTATCTCATTGAAACACACATATATAGCAAGACACTTCAAAACAAGTTGTGGATACTTGGAGTGGCCTGCCAAGTGTCACATCTCTTGCATAACACTCCCACATTTTATTTTAATATCATACTGTCCCACATAGCAGCTATGATTTCATGCACTGTTATGGGGAGAACTTAGCAGCAAAGGGAATAGGGTTGGCTTTTTAAGGGGATGAGTTGGGAGGCAAGAGGAAAATAAGCGGCTGCTTTCCCACACATTCATTGTCTCCTATTTGATAATTTGTTTCCAAAAATCAGTGGAGAACAAAAAAAGACAAAAATAAAGGAATGGATATATACCTATCTCATAGAACTGGAAGGGACCAAGGTCATTGAGTCCAGTCCCCTGCTTTCAATAGCAGCACCAAGTACTGACCCTGACAGTTAGTGTTGTTTTTGTTTTCCCCAGATCCCTAAATGGCCCCCTCAAGGATTGAGCTCACAACCCTGTATTTAGCAGGCTAATGCTCAAACCACTGAGCTATCCTCCCCAGGAGAGCAACAGCTCAGTTTCCATCTGCTAGAAATTAATCAAAAATTTCTAGAAAGTCAGACCAAATCTTTTCAAATTTGTCAGAGATCCCTCTTCTCTGAAATGTTACCTACTTTTTAGCTGCCAGGTCAGTCAAAGAGCCGTGCCAAGCATTGTTGTTAGTGTGGAGAGAGCCATCATACGTTCACCCAACTAGCTGTAGCTTGTTACAACTTCCTGGCTCATAAGATCCTCCCTAATTTAGATTTCCTGCAGGCCTAGAACAAAGATTTGTGTATATCCTGGAACCCTAGCAAATGGGGAGTGTCTTGCAAAACATTAAAAACTCTACTACTGATCTAGGATTAAAGCTGTCAAGGCTGATTCCCCACTCTGGTGCCCACAGAGATTCTAAAAATTAATACTGGTCACTCCAGGCTTGTATTAAACTCCCAAGGTTATGGTTTTTCTCTGACCTTGGATGGGTAGATGCTGCCACTACCCAAGTGCAGAACCCCTTTGAGAACTCAGGAAGGCACACTTGGGAATTCCTTCCTGTAGGATTCCCTCAAGCCCTTTCACCCCCCCCCCCCCCCCCCCACCACACCCAAAAGGACCAAACAAAAACAACAAAAAAAAAAAAAAAAAAAAAAA